>NC_058134.1:53651522-53750628 GCF_016433145.1 Gracilinanus agilis | reverse complement strand
TCTCTCTCTCTCTCTCTCTCTCTCTGTAACTCCCTCTGTGACTCTCTGACTCTCTCTCTCTCTCTCTCTCTCTCTCTCTTTTCCCTCTCTTTCTATTTGTCTTCCTCTCCCTCTCCTTCCCCCTCCCCCTCCTCCAGAGAATAGGGAATGATAGAAGCCTTCAAGTCTTTGAAGGCTTTCTACACTAAAAAAGGATTGGCCTTGTTTTATCATGCCCTACAAGGTAGAGAAGTTTCACATGAGCAAATTTAGGCTTTGCTATGAGGGAATATTAATTAGAGCTATCTAAAGTGGAATGCCTTAGGAGGTAATGGGTTTCTCTTCATTGGAGTTCTTAAGGTAGGGCTTAGATGACCACTTAATAAGTATGGTGAAACAGGGAATCTTTTTTGGTATATTTCTCTGAGCACCCTTTCAAATGGAAAATTCTATAATCTTGTAATTCTTTGATTCTTTAAACTTTCCATGTTCAGCATGAAGAAGATAAGACTTAGAGAGGACGTAAGAGCTTTCTTCAAATATTTGGAGGGATATTAAATGAATGAAGGTCTGGAATTTCTCTACTTGGCCCCAGGGCACATAACTAGGAACTGTAGCTTGAAGAATTGTAGAAAGGCAGATTTAAGAAAAAAACTCTGTAAGAGGTAGAACTCTACAAAACTGGGATGGGTCACCCCAGGAGGTAACGGGTTTTCTTTTCTTGGAAGCCTTCATGCAAAGACTGGTTCATTATTTGTTGAGATATTATAGAGAGTATTTAAAGATATTTTAAATAAATAGTAAATAGAGAAATTTCAACTATGAGATGGGTGAGAGGGCTATTGAGGCATCTTCCAACTCTGAGTTAAAAAAACCCTTCTGGAATTGTTGGTCATTTCATTCAAATCTTTCTCTGTCCCTCTCTCTTACTCTCTCTCTTCCTTGCTGCTTCCATTCTTTCCTTCTGCCCTCCCTCCTGCCTTCCCTCTTCTCCTCTCCTCTTTCTCCCTTCCTTCTTTCCTTCCTTCCTTCCTTCCTTCCTTCCTTCCTTCCTTCCTTCCTTCCTTCCTTCTCCCCTCCTCTCCTTTCTCACTCTTCCCCTCTTTTCAGTGCATGGAAGAGAATAAATGTTGACTGGTGTCATTAATACTATTCTTCATTGGTGCATATCAAATTCACTTAAAATCCATTATTACACTTCATTTAATTCCTTATAAATTCCTGACAGCATGATTAAAGCATATAGATGTACCACTGAGTTTTGTTAAATTAAGCCTACATAACTCTTAACTGGAACTTGAAGAAATACTCTTCTGTTTCGGTTCCCACACACAGGAATCAACCAAGGTGCTTTTTTAATGAGGATCCTATGAAGCAACTAACATCATGCTTATTTTCAGTGTGAAGTGATAATTAGCTTGACTGCACCTGTGATACAACACATACTCCAATTTATCACTTGAATTCTTTGCCATATATTTACAATCAGCTGAAGTTGAAAGCACTATTTCCCCTGCACTTTTCATATTGAAAATGGGTTGGATCTGTGATCCTGCAAAGCCAATCCCCAGGTAATCAACCAATCATTCAACCAATCAATAAACATTTAAGTGTGCTAGATGCTAGGGATACAAAGAGAGGACAAAACCCCCCATAATCCATGTGCCAAGGAAGCCTGTGTACATATGAGACACCTACAAGTTAGCAAGGAGGAACATTAGAAACAGTGCCACAGTCCAGCCCAGTGCTGGACCCTAGATTCAGGAAGACCTGAATTCAAATCTAGATTCAAGACACTTCTTAGCTATAAGAGCCAGACCAAGTCACCTAACTCCTGTCTGGCTCCATTTTCTCATCTTGTCCCAGAAATTGCAAATATTTGAAAAAGCTAAAAGAACAAAATGGCACCAAGAGGAGCTTATTTTTTTTTTGCAGCCAAGAGAAATGAAGGTAGAACCAAAGAACCCTTGAGAGTCAACTTTGTTCTACACTTCGCCATTTCAGTCTTCCTTCCTTGATATTTAAAAAATGACAAAACCAATTATACTATAAGAGAAAAAGTAATCAACTTGTCCTTATTCTATTCTTGATTGGATATTTTGACTTAAAAAACTTGAGGAAGGGCCCACTCTATTCTAATGGTTTGTATCTACACACATACACATATAAAAACATGTGTACATACACATACATATATACAGAAATAAATTTAAAGCTTGAAAAATGTTTCATAAATATTACTTTTTAAAATATTTGTTAAATAATGTGAGAAAGATAAAAATTTAAAAAATGGGCAGTGGCCATATTTGTAGAGATCATCTTTGAGTAGGAGAATGTGATATACATCATATATAAAATATATCATATTTTATACAAGAGATACAAAATTGACACATTATGAGTTAAGACAAGGCCTAAAAGAGAATCAAACTGAATAATAAGGGGTGAAATGTCAGAGAAGGTTTAAAGGAGGAGTGACATTTCTGATTGAGTTTAAAGGAACTTCTGTAGTTCAGTCATTTTTGTAGTCATGTCCATCTCTTTGTGACCTTATTTGGATTTTTCTTGGTAAAGATACTGGAGTAGTTTGCCATTTCTTTCTCTAGTTCATTTTGCAGATGAGGAAACTGAGTTAAAGAGGGTTAAGTGACTTGTGAAGAGTCACACAGCTAGTTTGCCATTTCCTTCTCCAGTTCCTTTCACAGATGAGGAAAGTGAGGCAAACAGACTAAGTGACTTGCCCAAGGTCACACTGCTAGTGTGTGTGTCTGAGGCCAGATTTGAACTCAGGAAGAGCAGGACTCTAAGTCTGGTTTTAGTCTAGTCACTGTCTACCTAGCTGCCCTAAAGGAACTATAGGGTTTTAACAAGTGGAGAGATAAGTGCACCATAAGCAAAGATGAAGAGAAGGGGTATTAAAAGATTGTTTAGGATGTGATAAATAACATGCTTTGGCTGTGTGCAGGGCAGATGAAGAGATCTGGTGTAAGAAAGGTAGGGAAGCTCCAGATGAGGGAGGACTTGAATGCCACACTAAGGAGTTTGAATTTTATTTGATGAGATGGTGGGAAGTCATTAAAGGGTTTTGAAAAGAACATGGTGTGATGGGATGCATATATATCTATATGTATAAGAAGGATTAACTTGTAAACAATTTGAGGGATGGATTACAGGAGGAAAGAATGGAATAGCTATGACTTGTCCAGAAGCCATTACAATTATTCAGATGAATGAAAATGAGGACTAAATCTAGGATGACGACAAGGGAAATAGAGAAGAGGAGACAAATGTGAAAGCTATTACAAGGTTGAAACATTAAGTTTTGGTAGATGTAGGAAATAAGAAAAAAGAAAGAATAAGCTTATTCCAGAGTTTCCAACATGCAATCTGGGAAAATGATGTTACTATTAGTAGAAATAGTGAAGGCAGAGGGGGAAAGCAGAGTTTTGGGGAAAGATTAAGAGGTTGGGTTTGGATGCTTCAGCTTTGAGACACTGGTAAACTGCCTAGGTAGACTATTCAGAAAAAATTCAGAGAGAGGGGCAGATTTGGGAGTCAGCTAAATAGAGATGATAATGGACGTTGTGGAAGTGAATGAAACCACCAAAGAGGAAACCAGAGAGAAAAAAGAAGGTCCAAGGATATTAACTTGGAGAGCTTCAGCATTAAGAAGATATAAGAAAAAGAATCAGTGAAGAGAGTTGAGCAGTAGTGATTAATAAGGTAGAAAAACAGGAAATTATATTATCCTTAAAGCCTAGGGAGAAGACTATATCTCTAGTGGTGAGGAAGAGGGTAATTAACAATACCTAACAGCAAAGTAAATAAAGATATACCAGATGTACTGCATATTGAGAAAAGTCTTTAGATTTGACGATGAGGTCATGGATAACTTTTGGGAGAAAAACTTCAATACAATTTTGGGAACAGGCTTTAGAGATTAAGAAATAGCCTTTGGTGAGTAAATGATGATACTGGATTGTAGATTGCTTTTTAAAGAAGTTTGGGAGCACAAGGGAGAAACAAAGAGGAACTGTAGGGCAGAGGGAGGGGGCTTTTTGTCATTTGCTTTTTAGGATTAGGAACATTTAAGCCTGTTTCTAAGAAGGTAGGAAGGAACCAATGGCGATAACTCTGTGTGTGTGTGTGTGTGTGTGTGTGTGTGTGTGTGTGCATGTGTGTGTATGTGTCTTGGGGGGAGGAGTATAGAATCAAAGACATGGGTAGAACAATTAGTTTAAGGAGAGGAAGATTGCTTTATACATGGACTTTTCTAAGACCTCATCCTTTTCTCTCTAATGCCATTACAAAGATCAAAATACTTCCTTAGTGGGCAAAGGTACTAAACTGAACTTAGTGGAATCCTTCTGATTGTGTAATGCAAAGATGCAATAAAGGCTTTTGCCCTTGCAAAAGTTAACTGAAAACTTCTGGCAGTTAAGCTTTAGAATCCTGAAAGAAAGTTCAGTTGGTTCCTGAGGTTTGAGGAGAGTGGAAGGACCAACTGGAGCTCTGCCTTTGGCTTTTGGCTTTGCTTTTGGCCTGTGCCTTGTCTCTGCACAATTTGGGTCTTGCTAATTTCTCTGGACCTCTCCCTGACCTTCTCCATACCATTCCCCTGTTACCTTTCCTGATTTCCTGTGGGCTCTGGGAGGAAGGGTGGCTTTTGGGCTTTTAGTGAATAGATTTTGTGGGTTAGTTTCCCTATAGGCAAGTAGGACATCCTTGAATCAAACCATCTCTTACTTAATTGATTTAGTATACCCTCTACTTTAAAACAGCCAAATCTTCCCTGGCTGAGAGAGCAGGTTCTCTCTCAGTCTAACCCATTCGTGTGACCCTCCCCCATCTTGAGTTTTTCCCTAGCAGCTGACAGAAACCCCAAACCCTTCTCTCCCTCTGACTAAGCCTGAACATTAATAAATCCCCTTGTTACTTAATCAAACCCTCTGGTGAATCATTGTGTTGAAGAATTAGGTAGGGGTTGAAGGGGAAGAAATTATCTCTTTTATTTCTTGAGGGAACTGGAGGCATCCATCTTGGGAGGAAGTAGTTGCCCAATACTTCCTCCTGGATCCTCGTCAGTTTCAGTGACAGGGAGAAGCCTTGCAACTCATCATTTGAGGATTTGAGAAACTGACAAGAAAGCCCTCAAGTCAGATTTAAACCATTTCTGACTGGCCCTATTCCTTGTGTCTGTAGAAGTACCTTTCCTGCCTGGAAGGGTTCAGCCTATTTCCCCTCAGTGTCCTCTGTCTCCAGCCTGAGTGTCTAGTTTATGTTAGCTGCCTCTGCTGAATATCTCACCTGTACTCTTACCATCCAAATACTACCTTGTCCATTCCTCCCTAAACTTAGCCTACCCTTCCATTCCTCCTCCTAATACCTACCTCACCTTTATTCCTTCCTTTAACCTAAAGATTCAAAGATTACCCCCACATTCTTGATCACAATTGCTCCATTATCCATTTGTTTGCATCCTCCTTCTTCACAGCCTGAATTGAAAGATTGTGGGAAATCCAACTGATGAGTTGAGTACCAGCCATATTTAGAAAGCAATTTACATATTTTCCACTTTAAGACAGTCTTACTGCTTCCTGTAGAGAGAGTTAGATGATTCAGTGGATAGAGTGCTAGACCTGGATGCAGGAAGACCTGAGTTCAAATCTGGCCTCAGATACTCACTTGGGAGAAACAACTATGAGTTAACAGTCAAGATCATGTCCTGTTACTTTCTTATCAACTAAGCAATCCTTATCAGATTCTCTGGAGATGATAAATAGATCTCGACATTTGGGGCAGAATAGTAACCCTATGCAAATCACTTAATTTTTGTTTACTTTAATCCACTGGAGAAGGAAGTGGCAAACTACTCCAGTATCTTTGCCAAGAAAACCCCATGCACAGTATGGTCCACAGGGTCATGAGGAGTTAGACTCGCCTGAATAACAACAACATTTTACAAGTGACTAGGTGGCACGATAGATAGAATGTGAGCCTGGGGTCAGAAAGATCTATTTTCTTGAGTTCAAATCTGATCTCAGACATTACTAGTTGTGTGACCCTGGGGGAGACACATAACCCGGTTTGCCTCAGTTCTTCATTTGTAAAATGAGCTAGAGAAGGAAATGGCAAACCACTCCAGGGTCTTTGCCAGGAAAATCTCAAATAGAGTCACAAAGAGCCAGGCAGGCCTGAAAATGATTGAATAACAACAAATGCTTTATTTACTTGTTAGCCCATCAGAATTATTTTTCATTTGATTCTTTCCTTATCCTGGATATACTAAGACACAATGCAGCAGAATAGAAAGAGTGTGAGCTAGACCAGGAGTCAGGAAATCTAGATTTGAATCTGACCTCCAACACATAAGTTATGTGATGATGAGCAAGTCACTAAATCTTCTTGAGTATGACTTTCTTCATATATAAAAACCTCACAGGTCTATGAGGTATGTGCCATATAAATGTGAGTTGCTATTATTACTGCTAGTCCAAAACTAGACAGGTTTCTGGGTACACAGTTTCAATTATATCAATGTCTAGAGTAGGAACAGAAACCCTTCTAAAATCATTTGCCAAATTTTCTCTTATATAAGCTTCTCTGCCTGTTAAATATCCACATTATTGATAAAAGCTGTATGTTTATTTCTCTTTTTTATTTTATCATTGGAAACCAAAGGACTATTAGAGAGAAGGCAGTATAAATTACAAGGTTTGTTTTTTTTTAAGCTTGACAATATCTTTCTTCTTTAATGATAAAAAAGTATCCTGAAAATGTCCCTTATTTTGCATGCAGAAAATATTCTATGACAGTGTTGGCAAAGGTTTTCAAGTTCGAGTCCCCAAACTGTAACTTCAAGCTGCCTGTGAACCCCCCACATTACCCCAGAGAGTTGAGGGAGAAAGTACTTGCTTTGGTTGGCTGGACAGAGGGACAGGGCATACAAAAATGTCCTTGGGTGCTGGGAAGATGGGGAATGGAATAGCTCCCCACTCCTGTTCCAGCCCGGCACCCATGCCATGCCCTCTCCAATGCTGCTCTATGGTATTCTTGACCAGGAACAGTTAGGATAGAATGAGGTACTCCTGATTGTGGGATATTTAAAATAAAAATAATGACTATAGATGATTGATAGAAACATCATGAAATTTTATTGTGTGGAAGATCCAGAGTTACCAGAACATCCAAGATTTGGGCCTGATAGAAACAATAGGAATTTTGGAAACTGGGGACAAATTTTGTGAAAAACTAAACCCTTTGAAAGCTGCTACTGGGAGAAGAGTATGTTCCATCTACTGGCTTTGGTTTTCCAAACAGAGTGAGTCTTTGGGCCTGATAGTGTTATGTACATAGTCCAGCTTGGCTGTGTTCAGTTGGGTGAGTGGGATGGCGGGGAGAAGGTGGGCCTTATGAGAAAACTGCACTAAGATTGTGACCCCAATGGATGGTGATAGGCTGGGCCAGCAAGAAGTGGAGGGACAATTATGGAGTTTTCTCCAGCATGGGGAAGATATGAAAAAGCATAGAGTATTGGATATAATGAAGGAACATTGTTCCCCAATCTAAAAATCCCTGTGTAGTTATCACACTGAGAAATATCCTTGAGTTAGAGATATTTATATCCTGTTTCTAACTGAGAACTTTAGGAACAAGGGCAATTTACTGTATTTTTCCTCTCCTCTCCTCCCTTCCCCTGACCCTCCCTTCTCCTCTTCTCTTTTCCCTTCTCCTATTCTTTCCTCCCCTCTCCTCTCTTCTCCTCTCCTCTTTCCTTCTTGCTCATCTTGCCCCTCCAAGTATCCAGATTTCTAAAATGAAAACCATTCAAGCAGATGAGATGTTTTAATTTTATTTTTTGTCCTATTCTAGAATGTCATGACCTTTTCCAGCCTTGATCTACTTTCTGACATGAGTAGAGTTTCCTTTTAAAAGTAACTTAAGAAGGGAGACATTGTGGAAGAGAAAAGATGACTGGATTTAATGCCAAGACCCGTATTCATATCCTACCTCTTTTAGTCACTATTTTGCTATCTTGAACCATGGCAAGGTTACAATTAGGTGAATAAGTAGGTATTCCAAGGCAATCCTTTGAACTTGGAAGAGCCTCCATTTCTCTAAACTGGGGCCAATAATGCCTAGAGTACTTACTTCACAGGGCTTTTATGAAGATTAAATGAAACAGTGCATATGAAGTACTTGCTAGGAGCCATAGAGATGTCAACTATCATTACTATGGTGTAGCAAACCAAGAGGATGAAGAGGGATACTTTCGAAGTTTTTTCAATTCAGATGAGTTCTAAACAAGTATTTCTTGAGCACTTCAGATGGCTGAGGAGAGACACAAATGTAACACACAGTCTCTGTGTATAGTATAGAGCTTGTAAAAAACAAATAATTCAATTTTACTGAACAAACAAATATTATGAGCCTATTGTGGTCAAGAATATTATGAGCCTATTGTGAGAAAGATAGATGAGTGACTTCTTTCGAAAACAGGAGTCCTTTAAATAGAGAACTTCAAATTCTTTAAAAAAATACACTGTGAAATTTATATAATATTTATTGCCTAACAAACTTCTGCTTCCTAATCTTGGGATATGAAGTGGATCTGTCCTGGTAATTAAGGTGGAATACCTTTGTAACTCTGATGTTGGTGATAGCATTCATATCTGCCTCATGGTGGTGCCTTCTCTGGCTTTTGTTGTGACTGTCATGTTGTGGGAACATCATCTGACCCAAATTAACCAAACTGTGTAACAATGAGCTGTCTTACAAGAAGATTGAGAAAGCTGACCCCAAGGCATGACAACTGTACAGATTCTTCCTGGGTTAATCATCTGAATGGAGTTGGGGTGGAGGGAAGGGGAGGTGTGGATTTTGGATTTTGGAGGGCAGGGTGATTTTGAGGAGACAAGGACTCTCTGGTGATTGGTACAGAGTGAAGGGAATCATGGCAATAGATGCATTCTTGATTTCTCAGAAAACTGTGGTCCTCATGCATGTGAGAAAATTATCTGAGTAAATTTAGCTGTTGAACTTTAGTTCTCCAGGCTTTGCATGAGTTCTCCTTTTTTCAGATGTTACCTTAGATTTCTTTATGTGTGTCTCTACATTGTGTACTTATGTGGGTACATTGCCCCCCAAGTAGAATGGAAGGTCTTTGAGGGCAGGGATTCTTTTAAATGTTTTTGTCCTGAGGCAGGGAGGTAGTTCAGAGGATTGAGAGCCAGGATTACAGTCTGAAGGTCTTGGGTTCACATTTATCTTCAGACTCTTCTTATCTTTGTGACCCTGAGCAAGTCACTAAACCACCATTGCCTAGTCCTTACCACTCCTTGGTCCAGCAACTAATATACAGTATTGATTCTAAGACAGAAGGTAAGGATCTTTTGTTAAACCCTGAAGATAGTATTAACTTCTCCCCATGTCTATTTTTAGCTAAACAAATCAAGAATTTAAAGTATCCCTAATTGACACTAAGTAAGAGAGTTGCAAGTGTGAAGATGGGATTAACTCTCTCCTTGCTCACTTTTAGACTTGGTCACCAGAAGCATATACACCCCCACATTTCCTTAAGTGAGGGGAGGTCTGCAATCCACATTGCTAGAGTGGGTGACAACTCAGAAATGACTGATTTCCCCCCTGGGCAGTCCTAAGAAAATTCTAAAACTGTGATTGGTCTATGTAAAGTGGAAGGAAGGCAAAGGAAGTGATGCAAAGAAGGGTCTTTAAAAGTAATTGTAACTTCCTGAGACCAGGTCTTTCTCCTTTGAAGTTGGCCTTGGAGGAGCTCCAGGTTGGGACCTCAGACTGCTCTTGGATCTTCCTTTAGGACTACCACATGGGTGAGTGAAAAGGGCTGACTCCTTTCCTGGCTCCTAAAAGGACTAGCTTCCAGATAGGCCCCCTGTCTTGGAGGAGGCCTTGTGGCTGGAAACCTTGCTTCATTCAGCCCCTTCAATCCATAGTCCTCTGGTGGAGAGTTAACAAGCCCTGCCTGGTACGAACCCAGCCGGAGTAATTATCTAGTGTGATAGGATAGATACCTTCTCTACCCCTCTCTCTTATTTCTCTACTTTCACTCTTTCCCTTTATTTTATAAATAAATACTGCTAAAAAGTCATTTGACTTGAGATATATTAATTTCAGCAACCATATTTCTCTTATATTTAGTCCAATACTAATTTTTTAACCCTTACACAAGTTACTTACTACATTAAGCTTAAATCTCCAAAGGTCACTGCCCACTTCCCTTGGGCAGTGCTAGGCAAATTGAAAGACTGCGATTGGTTCCTATAAAGTAAGGAAGCTGCAGGAAGTAATGTGGAGAAAACTGCTTTAAAAGGCCAGCTCAAGGATTCAGTTGCCAGACTGGAGGAGGAGACTCTTTTTTTTGGATCCTGCCCTAGTGAGTAGAGTGATTCCTTCTTTGGTTCTTTGGTGAGGAGACCCTCTCTGCTTCTTGGTGCCTTGGTGGGACACTCCCTTAAGCGTGAGTTCTGGTAAGATTCTTGATGATCTTAGCCTCATGTGCAATGAAGGTTCTTGGTGGATCCTTCAGCATCTCCTGGCTCTTCAGATTTCAGCTTCCTAATTAGGACTTTGGATTCTGGTGAGATTCACTTTCAGATTTGCATTTGTGGTCTAGAGACATTGGGATTAAATTTAGGGTACTTGTAACTAGGCCATACTTTCTGTCTCTTTCTCTACTTTTTTCCACTTTCACTCTTTCCACCTTTTTGTAAATAAAGCTGCTAAAAGCCATTTTGACTTAAGATGTAATATTGTTAAACCAGCGACCACAATATTACTTTAGAACTTTCATATTAGCATAACAACCTAAATTTAAATCCTTACAAGGTATTTGTTCTTGTATCTCCGGCTATAACTCAGTGCCTTTCATAAATATTATGTCTAAAAGTATTTAATTAATGTTTCTTGAAATTGATATTGTTAGATACAAATTGACCTTTATCTAACTATTACTAATGCCTTAGTAATAAAAAGAAAAATTATAATTTTCCCTAGATATTTAGTTCAATGGTTCTCTTCATTTTGATCATGTAGGGCAATAAAGCACCTAGATGTATAGTAGATAAAGTCTCAGACATGGAACCAAGAAGAGTCATTTTCCTGAGTTCAAATTTGGCCTCAGACATTTACTGGTTATGTGAACCTGGACAAGTCACTTAACCCTGTTTGCTTCAGTTTCTCCATCTATAAAATGAGCTGGAGGAGGAACTGGCAAGCCACTCCAGTATCTTTGTCAAGACAACATCAAATAGAGTCATACAAGACCTAAATGACTGATCAACAACAACAAAGGAGTATAATAGAGTTGTAGGGCTAGAAGGAACCTTACCTCTAATATCTAGTCAACACCTCTCATTTTATGGAACTAGAAATGGAGGCTTAGAGAGAAAAAATCACTTTCTCAAAGTCAGATGGATAGTAAATGATAGAGGTGGGATTACAATGTCTTGCTCTTGCCTAGTAGACCAGTCCTACTGACCACTACAGAGTCTGCTGAGGTTACCAGATGGAAGAGATTTCTGCTATTCTACAGTGACAAACTGCTCTAGCCTCTGTGGCTATCTTTCCCAGGATACCTGGAGGGACAAATTTTAGCTTCTTTAGCAACACAGGGCCAGACATTACAAATAGAAAGCAGCAGATTACTTATGGAAAACAAAGAGACTTATTTCAGTGTCGATTATATATAAACTCCAAGTTAACTGAATTTTAATATATGTTCTTTCCCATATTTGTATTTGATTGAATTCTTTCCATCCCTTGCTTTTTATTGATCTGTCTGGTTCATTTGGTTGAGAATGACAAAATAGTACTTCAAAGGAAATGACAGGCGATGCGTGGTCTATTAGAATAAATTTTCAATATTAGCCATTAACAGATCATCTATGATGTATATTGACAGCCCTACATGGGTGTAGCTCCATATACAGATGCATCAATATGTATGTTTGTCCTTAAAATGTTTTCTTTCCATAGCATTGATATTCTCATTTCCCAAACACACATTCACCGTGGCCTGCTTGATCTACCTAGCAATTTATTCAGCAGTATTTGAAGAATGGTTCATCAGATCATTCAAATAGTTTATCTCTACAATACAGCAGTAGAAATAAAGACCTGGGTTAATTTATAACAATCCTTCAAATTGATATGGACAATGACTTCTAGGTAACAAGGGCTTTAGGCTGCTTTGCTGATTCTTCCTTTGAATATTCATTATATAAAGAGAAATAAGATACTGTTTTTGCAACAAAGAATGAAGAGATCAGAAAACACCAAAATAAACACCAAGTAAGATGAAAACAGGGATTTTAGATAACATTGAATGGAAGTTTCAAGAGGATTTTCCTCTAACCCTTAACCCTCTGTTAGTATTATTATTTGTTCATTTGGTCAACAAGTATTTATTAAGTACTTAAAGGGATGTATGGAGTATTCTGGAAGGACTAACACCTCTTGTGTGAGGACTTGCAGAGCCCTTTTCTGGGCTTCTCATTCACTTTTGCTATCTACCTTTCATCCAACAGTCATTTGTGCCTCTAAGAGGTTGTAGCAGTGGCTCCACCATCTTGGCAGATGGCCTAAACCAGGTTGAGTATAATTGATAAGCCTCAAATATATCAGTGAAGACAAGCTGGTAGTAAGGCGATGATAGCAAACCTATGACACATGTGTCAGCACTGACACACATAGCCATTTTCGATGACATGAGGCTGAGAAGTCTGGGGCCACATGCCGAGGATGAAACAGTTGCTGTAGTGTAGTGTAGACACTCTGTGCACTATAGATGACAATTCTACCTGTATTAATCTGCCTATTTTGGTTTATTAAATACAGTTATATATCACAGTTATACATTTTTGTTATTTCAACTATAAATATCATGAAATTATGGGCTTTTTCTCAAAGTGACACACCACCCGAGTTATGCTCATTTTTTTGGCGAATTTTGACACACAAAGCTCAAAAGGTTGCCCATCACTGTACTAGGTACACAAAGATAAAAATTATTTAATAGCCCTCACCTTCAAAGAAATTTTATAATAATAGAGGAAACAATATATGCATTGAAAGTTAAAGAAAAATATTTATAAAGTCAGTGCAAAGTAATTTAAGGGGTGGAGGGGATAGTGCTCAAAACTTGCATCATGTAGGAGATGACACTTAAGCAAAGTCTGAAAAGAGCTGGAGACACTTAAAGGCAGAGACAGAGGAGGAAGACAATTAGGACCAAGCATTTGTGTGGTGCTTTTTATTATAAAATATTTTTCCTTGTGATAGTGGGCAAGTCCTTTTACTCTCTTTGGACTTCAAAGTACTCAAATCATCTGTGAAATGTGATTGTGATTGGCTTATGCATCTATATAATATACTTACTAAGTGCTCAGTAAGTGCTTGTGGAAGGATTGTGCCTTGGGTTGTATAAGGATGGGATTTATGCAAGGGGGATGGCACTTTTTATTATTACAGTTGCATTTAAAAAAAGATGTCGATGTAAGTCAAAGTCCAGTTTCAGTGAGTGTCTCCTAAAAACACAGGGAATTATCTATGCCAGTCTCAAATTATACATTGGCATTCTTCTTTATCACCTATCACCCATATGCAGAAAATATCTGCATATCCAGATTTACCCTTTCCTTAATTTTTTAAGGTGGTTTGTTGGAAAGTTTGTGTGTGTGTGTGTCACTAAAAAGGAAAAAAAAACCTTAGTATTGTAGATTTAGAGTGGGAAAGGATTGTTGAGACAAACCAGTCTAATTACCTCATTATATAAGTGAGAAAACTGAGACCCAAAGAGGATGAATGACTTGCCCAAAGTCACATAGATATTAAGTGTGAAAGAAAGAGTTTGACCCAATGTCCTCTAAATCCACGTCCAGGAGCTATCTGACTTTTCATTAGTTTCATAATTACCCATATTCTTATTTTCCTCTGTTATATTTAGATTTTTTATTTGACAGAATCTGTTTCTAAAAACAAAAACAAAAACAAAAAAACAAAAAAATGCTTTATTGGAAGGAAGGGAATACAAGTATTATATTGGTTCTGAACAAGAGCTTTCTCCCTTCCCCCAAATGCCAACAGATTTTAATTGGATGAATGACCCTGCATTCATAATCTGGCTTTATTTCATGATGGAGAGGTGAGAGAGTTGAATCCTTTCTGCTTTTCAATTAAAATAGCTCTGTCTCATATAGTACATTGATGAAATTGGTCTTTTAAATTGATAGGTGAAAAATGAAAGAATAGTTCTTGGATTGTTAGTGAAAGTGTTTTTTGAAAAGTATTTACAGAATTGTCGTAGAGGTCTTTCTTTGATGGACCTATGGTTGGTGTAGATGTAAACTGATTCAACCATTTTCTAAAGTAATTTTGAATTATGCCAAAAAGTGACTAAAACATCCATACCTTTGACCCAGAGATTGTAGGGCAATGACAAAAAGAAAGGTCTCATATATAACAAAATATTTATATTAGTGCAGTTTTGGGTTCTTAAAAATAGATACAAAAATGTTGTTTATCAATTGGGGATTGACTAATCATGTTGTGGAAATAGTTGTAATGGAATAGTATGGTGCTAGATGAATATAGAGAAGCCTAGGGATATTTATATGAGTAGCAAGACACCTTGAGAAAGACAGGAGGCAGCATGTGCCAGGCAAGTTAAACCAACATCATCACCTTGATCCCTATCTCCTCTCGAACCCTTAAGGAATGTCTGAGGATCCCAAGTCCAAGAGTTTTGGGAAAGTACTGTACCCCAAACCACCATACTTGTTTTCTCTTCAGCCCCCATACCATTATTGAAGGAAGAACTCATTGTAGAGAAGGGACCCGGCATCCTTATCACCATCAGCAACAGCTGCTGAATAACTATCATCAACAGACATTTAGCACAGGAGCCCTGGGATTGGAAGCATCCACCAGACCACCATTCCTACTTCTAACCCAGCTCTCTCACAGCCATTATTCCAGGAAACATCTCCAGTGGAGGAAAGGCCAACCATTTCCACCATCACTCAGAAGGCAGGCAAACCCACTCAGAGTTCTTACAGATTTCTTCTTTACTTAGAGTTCTTCCTTTGAATATTCATTATTCAAGGAGATATAGGATACAGTATTTGCAACAAAGAATGATCAGGTCATCAAAGAAAGCATGAAAACACCAACTAAGATGAAAATAGGAATTCCCAAAGACATTGAACAGAGTTTGACAAGTGGATCCTACTCTAACCTAACCTGAAGGAGAGATAGGAGGTAGAATGTGCCAAGCAAGTCACCTCACCCACACCACCCCTGCCTTAACCATCATCTTTGCTCCTACCCTTATGGAGACAGCTCAGGACCCTGAACCTTAGAGTCTTGGAAATAATTGTTTCCAACCCAGTGTCCTCAGCCATCAACCTGGAAAGCAGCTCTGAGAAGATGAGGCTGGCAACTGCCTCTTTTTTAAATTTTTACAATTTAATTAATTAATTTAGAACATTTTTCAATGGTTACATGATTCATGTTCTTTCCCTCTCCTCCTCCCTCTCCTTCTCATAGCCAACATGCAATTCAACTGGGTTCCACAAGTATCATTGATCAAGACTTATTTCCATATTATTAATATTTGTAATAGAGTGATGGTTTAGAGTCTACATCCCCAATCATATCCCCATCGAACCATGTAATCAAGCAGTTGTTTTTCTTTTGTGTTTCTACTTCCACAGTTCTTTCTCTGAATGCGAATAGCATCTTTCTTACAAGTTCCTCAGAATTGTCCTGGGTCATTGCATTGATGCTAGTAGAGAAGTCCATTTTTGTTTGATTGTGCCACAGTATATCCATCTCTGTGTATAATGTCCTCCTGGTTCTGCTCCTTTCCTTCTGCATCACTTCCTGGAGGTCATTCCAGTTCACATGGACTTCCTCCAGTTCATTATTTCTTTCAGTACAATAGTATTCCATCACCTACAGAAACCACAATTTGTTCAGCCATTCCCCAATTGAAGGACAGCCCCTCATTTTCCAGTTTTTTGCCACCATAAAACCATAAAGAGCTCAGCAATGAATATTTTTGTACGTGTATTTTTCCCCATTATCTCTTTGGGGTATAGACCCACCAGTGGTATGCTGGATCAAAGGGCAGATAGTCTTTTAAAGCCCCTTGGGCATAATTCCAAATTGCCTTCCAGAATGGTTGGATCAATTCACAACTCCACCAGCAATGCATTAATGTCCCAATTTCTGGCAATTATTTCTGTAGATGCTACAGCCACAGCTACTGAAGACCCAGAAAGGAAAAATCTTGCCACCAATGTTCTTGATAGTATCAAGTACTTCAATATCAGCAAGTAGTGTTATTTTATTTGTAAAAATGACATTTTAAAAAGAAGCATTACCCTCCGCATTGCTGTTAGACCCTGAGGACCTTAAGATTTTTCCATTTAACTTGAAGCTGAAAACCACTTCATGGGTTCCCCCCCCGCATTAAAATGAAGGGTCTTTAAAAGGAGGGACAGTTTCAATTTTTGACTTTTATCCTCAGCATTTAGCATAATATTTCATACTTAATAACTGCTTCATCCAATTGTTAATTCATTTGAATTGATAAAAAGTAAAGTAAGCAGAAGCAAGAGAATTATATATGTGTAATTATATAATATATTATAATTATATATAATATAATGCCTACAAGCTAAGTGGAAACTACAACAATAATTAAAATTTTCAATTCAACAAACATTTATTAAGGTCTTATAATGTTTTAGCTATTTTGCTAATTGCTAGGGTTACAAATAAGAAAAAGAAAGATAGTTTATTCAAGGAGCTTACAATCTAATAGGAGAATGCAATAGAGAAAAAGAAGCTGGAAAATAAGTGAGGGGAAAACCAGGCATTTGGGCATGATGTCCCATGAAAAACAAAGCTAAGCCATTAATAGAAAATAGAAAGCCACCTAGAAATCTATGAAGCTTCAGTCCTTTATAAGGGAAGTTTTTGAGAATAGCTTATTACTCCAATCTCCAGCCCACTAATCAAAAGAGAGAGATACCTGGAGTTGTTCAGAAGGTTCTGAGTATCAAGAACTGAGGCGATGAGGTTTCAGGTGATTGGCTTATCCTGGGGGTGGGGGTGGAAGTAGTATTCTGTAGAGTCAAAAGGAAGCTAAGCTGCTAAGGGAAAATGGAGAGTTACAATCTGAAACCAATGATATAATATTTTAATGAGCAAATTTGATTCCAAAGGTGAGACTTAAGAAGATATACCCACCTTCTTCTTTGTAGAGTTGGGGTACCATACTATATACGGTGCCATATGCATTTTTCATTATGTTGGTTAGTTTTGCTGATTTTGTTTCTTCCACTTTAATTTTTTTCTTAAAGGATTGCTCTCTGAGAGTAATTTAGCATAAAGGATTACTTTCTGAGAGAGAAGTAGTAGTGACAGATACAGTGGGAAATGTAGGTGATACAAAAACAAAAGATGTCAAAAATTTCATTAAAAAAGTAGAGATTTTCTTTATTGTTCCTACTGGTGGTAAATAAGCATATTGATAACTCAGTAAATATGAAAGCCATATTCAAGAAAGTCTAAGGATGGGGCAGGTGAGAGGATAATCATTGAATTGAACAATTTTTCCTGTTCCATTTAAAGTAAGTGATTATATAATATGCCCTGATTCCTTAATCAGGTGAGAATATGCCTCAATCAATCAAATACTTTAGACTAGGAGTAAAGAGTCCTTGAAAACCATTCGATGAACTAGAGTGAAGAAAAATCTGTTCAGATTATTCTAGATACTTGGTTGTGCTCTGTGGGCCTCGTATAAAATAACAGACCAACTCAGAAAGCGAGATTCAAGTGGTAAGCTAAGGGACAACCATTCTACCAAGTCGCTGAGAAGGAGTCATTCAAAATGGGGGAAAAGGAGAAAATCTCAGCTTTAGCTTTGGACTTCTCTTCTAGCTAGATGAGGGTGTTTTGAGCTTCTGGGGGTCTGGAGAATTTTCGCCTTCCCATCTTTCCATAAGCATTTTAGCACCATCCCTGAAAGGGCAGCATTTGTTAGCAGTGTCTGCATTGGGAGTCAAAAACAAATTGGATGTGATGAAGGAAAGTAGTTACATAGAATTCACCAGAAGAGCTACTTCTTACAGACCAAAGGAAATTTCCTAAATGGGAGAAAAGGACATTCTATTATAAGGATCTGTGAGATACCCCATTGCCAATAAAACTGAGCCTATTTCCCCTTGGTCTCTGTATGTATTTATGGGACATTTTTCATACACTTTAGGGGGGTGTTTTCTACTAAATATACCACCATGGCAAATATTTGTTTTTAAAAGGTAATTAAATTTGGGTAACTAGCTGATATCAACTGGTAATCAATGAAAGAAATTCACTAGTGGGGGCTCGTGCACTATTGCCTTTGAAAGACAATCCCCAATCTTGAGCCCTTATGTCTTTGAGAGGTGACATATTTGGCTTGTTCTGGGGAACCAACTGACCTGTTGAATTGGTTTTAGTAGCCCTAGAGTTTATATGCATTACAAAATACTAAAATACGTTAAATAATTGATCAGAAATAGCTTCATTTAGGCAGTCAATATGGTATAAAACTGAGGGAACGCAGGCATTTTGGAATAGTCCTGTGATCCTAGTGTTAGCTGGAAGCCATCAAGAAGGGAAACCATCTGTTTCTCCCAGAAGAAAAATTACAAAAGCTAACCATAGAGACAGCCAAAAAGAGACACCACAGAATTAGATTCTATGTTGGCAATGTGGAGTCCCTTGTTAACTTAAATTCTAACAATTTGGTTATTTTCAAACAGATGTAGCTACCGGACAAAAGCCAGAATATTCTTCAAGAACTTTTCCAAATAATTCACCTTGTTTTTACAGCAAGCACACAATGATATGTGGAGCTAATGATAGATTCTTTTTGCCAGGACAAAAAGTCATTATCATTTCCCCAATTTAGCACAATTTCTTTGGGAAGCCAGCATTCTGGACACCTCTCCCTTTCCACTTTTCATGAGTTGATTTCAAGATGGGGCATGGGAATAGACAAAAGGATAGGATGGATGCTTGCCAATGCTCTACCAAAGGAATTAGGCTAGGAATCAAATATTAATTTTATTCTTGCTTCAAAGCCTTTTCATCGTCATGTGTGTTATAGTAGAGACATATATTACCAGCTCTGTCAGAAATTACTTACGTGACTTGGAAGAAGTCACACATCTGTCTTTTTGTTCATCTATAAAATGAAGGGATGGGATTAGATCATAGAGATCGTGCTTAGAGGGACCCTTAGAGTGCTTCTTGTCCTAAGGCAACTTCCTGCTCTAAGATTCAAGGATGCTTTCTCCTTTGGTTCTTTGAATAAAGTTATACGCAGGACTTGCTCAAGCGAAAATAAGGAGCCAAGTTTGTTTTGTCACCCATCCATCCCTCTCCATGGAGCTTCATGCCCCCTTTTGGTGAGAACTGCTTCTCTCCCCACCATCCAAGTTAAGACAGTGTCTTCATACTATTTTGTTTTTGTCTTTGTACTCCCAATGCCTAATACACACTAGGCACTTTATAAATGTTCGTGGAATGGAGAGGTAGCATGTATGTATGAACAGTGTTGAGCTTGGAATCAGGAAGACCTGAGTTCAAATCCAGACTTAGACATTCAATAGCTCTGTGGCTCTGGGCAAGTCACTTGACCTCCTTTCTATTCAGTTCTTCATCTGTAAAATGGGAAGAATGGATTGGCTAGCTACCTCTAAGGTCTGTTGCAGCTTTAAATTTATTGTCCCATGGTCACTAAGTCTGTGGTCTGAAAATGATCAGTACCACTTTGTGTAAAGTTCTATCTAACCAGCTGTCAGGGACATTAGACACTACTTATCCCTAACCCCCCATTTTACAGATGAAGAAACTGAGACCCAGAGATTTAAATAACTTGTCGAAAGTAACAAGTAGTAATTAGCATAGATCAGATTTGAATTGAAGTCCTCTGACTCTAAAATCAGCACTTTTTTCACTGTACCATATTGCCTCTGTTTAGGTGTATTTTGCAAATTAGGATATGCCGGCATAGAGAGGTCAGTTAATTGTTCAAAGACATGCAGCAAATTAATGGCAGAGTTGGAAATGGGACCAACTAGAGCTCGACTCCTTCTAATCCAAAGCACTTTTTACCAAATGACATTTTCTTCCCTGATTCACCTGTTGGGAGCATTGCTTGGAGACAAAAATATCTGGAACGTGGGAGATTGGGATTTTTAAAAGAAGTCAGAATATACTAAGTATGTGTATAGTATGTACAAAGTATACATGCTATTTATTATTATTTATTATATATTATATGAATTATATTTATTATAATTCAATTATTTTTGTGATTCTCTTGAGAAGTTTTTGAAATTACAAGAAGTTTTTGAAAATATGTATCTTGTAATTTCAAAAACTTATTATTAAAGGTCATTTAACCTATTAAAGGTAATTTAAAGAATAGGTACTAGTCAATGTCTAGGGGAAGGGTGATTGGAATAGATAGACTGTATTTTCAAAGCTGTCATCAAATTCAGTTTACAACCCTGCTCCAGAAATTTTGTTGTTCAGTCATTTCAGTTGTGTCAGGCTTTTCAGAAGGCAGTTTGGGTTTTTCTTGGCAAAAATACTGGAGTGGTTTGTTATTCCCTTCTCCAGCTCATTTTACAGATGAAAAAACTGAGGCAAACTGAGCCCAACTCTTGCCAGGGTTGCAGAGATAGTAAGAGTCCGAGACAAGATTTGAATTCAGGAAGACAGTCAAATCTTCCTGATTCTAGTCCTGACACTCTATCCACTGAGCCACCTAACTGCCTCATTCCAGAAATTACATTAAAACAAAACAAAACCATGAAGCAAGTTGAATGATAGTACATACAGTTGAGTGTTTGGTATTATACTAAGGAGTTCCACTAAACAAGAATCTCACATATAGTTTGTCTAAACTAGAAGTGGTCGCCACATCAAGGGTCCTTCCTCCCTTGGCATTGTAGGATGGTCAGGTTAGTTCTTCCCCTCCACATCTGTGGAGGATTTAGACAAAGGGTCTCACAAAAAATTTTCCCATTGGTTCACTTATTAGGCATTAATTTTTTTCCTTGAGTCTTTTTTTAAAAATTATTTTACAGGGGGAGGGGATTTACTTAAACTGTAATTAATGTCAGTTCAGCAAGAAATCCTGCCTGCTTTTGTTAAAATGTACCAGGCTTAATTTTCAAACATACTATTTTTATATCCAAGTTATTGTTCACGTTGCCTGAACTACCTCTGGCTTTGTCCCTCTGGAAACCTTGAACGATATCCAGTCACATTTTTGCAGTTTTCTGGGGGTGGGGAAATACACAAAGGGCTGCAGTCAAAGTAAAAAAGAACAAGAAGTCTGGTAGGAATGTCCGGGGGAAGACAATTTTGCTTTAAAGCATCTTTCACAACCTGCTAGCTAGGGTGCCCGACTCACAGGTGTTTAGCCACGGTCACTGTGATTTGAACCAAGGATTGCAATTCTCCTCATTTTGCTAGTCAAAAGAGTGCTAATAAAGTGGATGCTCATTATGTTAGGGCACCCCTCGTTCAACATTCGATCACTGACTCAATGGTGCCCTGCTAGAGCAACTCTTTTTTTCTGATGTGATTTTAGGAAGCAACAAAAAAGTACGACTAAGATAATCAAAAGAGATTAACAAGGAAGAGTTTAGTCTTAAAATTTGAAAAATTTGAAAGTGACAAAGAACAACATATAAAGAATGGAAAATAAGTGGGGAGCTTTAAATACTTTGGGGGTATTTAAACATTAGAAATTGTAGGAACAAAAGAAAGTTTCCCTGGTCTCCTATTTCAAGAAGTTCTTTGCCCTTTGGCATTAAAATGCATAGTTCTGAAATGAAAAGAACATTGGCATTAGGATGAAAGATCTGGGTGCATATTTTGGCCCTGCTACTTCCGACTTTTGTGACTTTGGGCAAGTCATTCTAACTTCATTTATCTCTAAAATGATGAACTAGAACTTTGGTGCTCTTTCTGCTTTGAATATTTTAGTTAAAATATTTTCAGTGCATAAATTATTAAATTTTAAAATTTGTTGACAAAAACACCTAAAAAGGGGGCGCAGCTGGGTGGCTCAGTGGATTGAGAGCCAGGCCTAGAGACAGGAGGTCCCAGGTTCAAATCTGGCCTCAGACACTTCCTAACTGTGTGACCCTGGGCAAGTCACTTAAACCCCATTGCCTATCCCTTACCACTCTTCTGCCTTGGAACCAACACATAGTATTGGTTCTAAGGTGGAAGGTAAGGGTTTAAAAAAATACAGTGAAAAAAAATCTTAAATGAAAACTTAAATTAAAGATGGCATTTGGGTAACATTTATTGAATGTCCACTAAATGTCAGGCATTGGCTTTCATTAATTTCTAATCCAGGGGTAGAGGACTGAGTGGGAATGGTTGAAGAAAAAAATGGCATATGCATAAATGGAATCATAGAATCTCAGAGACCATGGTTCAGTGGAACTGAGGGACAACAATCAACAAGATCTGAATTCAAATCCAGCCCCAGATATTTACATACTGTATGACCTTGGACTGGTTATTTTGTCTTACTTTGCTCAACTGTAAAATGTAAAATAAATTTTTTTTATTTTTTAAGAAAAATTTGCCATGGTTACATGATTCATGTTCTTACTTTCCCATTCACCCACCACGCTAACCTGCCCCTCCCCCCCAGCCGATGCGCATTTCCACTGGTTTTAATGTGTCATCAATCAAGACCTATTTCCAAATTGTTGATAGTTGGATTGGTGTGGTAGTTTCCAGTCTACATCCCCAGTCATGTCCGCCTCAGCCCATGCATTCAAGCAGTTGTTTTTCTTCTGCGTTTCCACTCCTGCAGTTCTTCCTCTGAATGTGGGTAGTGTTCTTTTCCATAAATCCCTCAGAATTGTCCTGGGTCATTGCATTGTTGCTAGTACAGAAGTCCATTACATTCTATTTTACCACAGTACATCAGTCTCTGTGTACAATGTTCTGGCTCTGCTCCTTTCACTCTGCATCAATTCCTGGAGGTCTTTCCAGTTCACATGGAATTCCTCCAGTTCATTATTCCTTTTAGCACAATAGTATTCCATCACCACCATATACCACAATTTGTTCAGCCATTCCCTAATTGAAGGACATACCCTCATTTTCCAGTTTTTTGCTACCACATAAAGCAGGGCTATAAATATTTTTGTACAAGTCTTTTTATCTACGATCTCTTTGGGGTACAAACCTAGCAATGATATGGCTGGATCGAAGGGCAGGCATTTTTTTATAGCCCTTTGAGCATAGTTCCAAATTGCTATCCAGAATGGGGATAATATTAGCATCTACCTTGTGGAGTTATTGTGAATAAATACTTATAGAAATTACTTAACACCTAACTTTGTGACCATGGCAAGTGACTTCACCTACATTTCCTTATACTCTTCTGTCTTGAAACCAATACACAGTCTTGATTCTCAGATGGAAGATAAGGGTTAAAAAAAGGAAGTACTTAATAGTGCCTGGCACATAGAAGCTACTGTATAAATGTTTCTTCCTTTCCTTTTCCCTGTAGTCAGTTCTATTAATTTTTGTAATTAACCAGTTTCAAATAATTTTGATGAGTATTGCTTTATATAGTACCTGTTGTTGTAATTTGACATTTGGAAATGATATATGGAGAAGGGTTGAGGCAGAGGGAATAATCATAATAATCACAATACCAAGGTTTTCTACCTCCAATGACTCCCTAATGCTTTTAGGATAAAATAAAAGTCCTTCTGTTCAGCATTTAAAGGCATTCACAATCTGACCCTTTTTTCCCATTCCTTTCAGTTGTATCTGACTCTTTGTGACCCTATCTGGCATTTTCTTTACAAAGTTACTGGAGTGATTTGTCATTTTCTTCCCCAGGTCATTTTACAGGTGAGGAAACTGAGGCATCCAACATTATGTGACTTGCTCAGTAACACAATTAGTCAGTGAAGCCGGATTTGAACTCGGGAAGCTGACTCTATGCAGGGTACTCTATCTGCTTTGCCACCTAGCTGCCCGCTCTGGCTCCAGCCTGTCTTTGTAGAGTGATTTCACGTCCCCCTCTCTCATGCACTCCTTCTTTTGGAAACACTTGCTCACCATACATGGCTGATCACCATACATGGCTGATCACCATACATTGCATTTCCTGCTCTCACTCCCTACCTGTGTAGAGGATGTCCCCAATAATCTCTCCCTGGAATGGGATCTTTCTTAACCTCACCTTCTTGGAATTCCTCACTGTCTTCAAGGTTTGACTCCACGACGTCAGCCACCAAGAAACCTTTCTAGATCTTGCTCAGTGGTAGGAGGTTGGCTCTCCCTCACCTTCAATTACTTTGTAATCTACAGAATATAATCATAGATGCTTTTAGAGAGTATTCACTTATCTGTTGCATCCCTCTGGTACAATGTAATCTCTTTGAGGAAAGGGACTGCTTCCTATTTAGGTTTTTTTTTTAAACTTTTATATTCCCAGCACCTATTATAGTGCCATAAGGTCATGTACTTTGAAATATGTGTTGAGTTGAAAGGAATGATAGTGTTATAAACTGAAATCAGGAAGGCAGGAAGAACAGAGTTGAAAAAGAAGCCAAACTCTTATCTTCTGTCTTAGAATCAATACTATGTATCAGTTCCAATACAGAAGAGAGGTAAGGGATATGCAATGGGGGTTAAGTGACTTGTCCAGGGTCATACAGCTAGGAAGTGTCTGAGACCAGATTTCAACCCAGGACTTCTCAACTCCAGGTCTGGTTCTCAATCTACTGGGCCACCCAGCTGTCCACATCTTCTCCATCTTTAATTGAAGCTCTGTAGTAATTGATTTTTAGAAGGATTGATATAGAAGGATTTTTGCATTTTCCAGGTTTTGTCAGATGAGATCACCTTCAAGGTTACAGCTGTTTCCCTAGACCCTTTGCTATAGAAGAGAAGGCTATTGAATCCCTCTGGTACGCAAACCCTTTTGTTCTTGCCAGTTTGACACAGGGATTCTGACTGATGCCATAGGCCATTTTCTGTAAGATTTTTATCCTAAATTGTCCTCTCGAAATTGGAACTTGTTGTAGAAAATAGCAATTGATGGTATTGCCATTGCAAATAACACACATTAAAAATGACAAACCCTTCTCTAAAGGCTGTGAAGGGCAATGATTCTCAAATTAGTAAAAGAGGCTTGAGACAGATGAGATCAGCTGTTTTATCCTGAAGATTTACGCTGCCAGAACTATTAACAGTCTCATCACCAGAAGCAACGATTCCAGCAGCAAAGTAAGCATTTAGTGGCAGAGAAGAAAAGCAAAACTAAGGAGGAGACAGATGGGTCTGGAAAAGATGTCCTCTTCTAAGATATATTCCATATGTTCCTCCAAAAGTTGTTCCAGGGAAATTTTTATTTCCTGCTTTCTCCTAAAAATAATTATTTCTTTTAAAAAAAGTGAGAGGGGAGGGAGGTAGAAGAATGCAACTCTCTCACCCACCACTGCAAGCTGTTTTCTACACAGGACATTCCATTTCCCACCTCTATGCATTTGCCCAAGTGGGCTGAGTCTTGAATGTGCTTCTTTACCTCTACTTTGCTGAGTGCATTTCCTTATTCTTGTTATTCCTTCCAATTACTCTTCTTCCTTCTATAAATTATTCTGTATTAATTTGCATATGTAGTTGTTTTAGTCATGTATGACTCTTTGTGATCCCATCTGGGGTTTTCTTAGCAAAGATACTGGAGTGGTTTGCTATGTCCTTCTCTAGCTCATTTTGAAGATAAAGAAACTGAGTCAAACAAGGTTAAGTTACTTGCCCAGGATCACACATCTAGTGTCAGAGGTCAAATTTGAACTCAAGTCTTTTAAACTCCTGGCTCAGTGCTCTATCTACTTTAATATCTAGGTGCCCCACTTTGAATCCACATTGTTTTTTTTTTTTTTTTTTTTTTTTACTAGAGCACATACCCTATTAAAATGTAAGCTTATTGAGGGCAGAGAGTTTCTTTCTTCTCTTTGTTACTTGAGCACTAGAAAAGTGCCTAGCATGAAGTAAATATTTAACAATATTTGTGAAATTGAATTACATACAACACAAAGGAGACTTCTATTAACAGCTACCCAAGGAATATTATCTGTTAAAACATCAGTCAATCTCTCCCTACACCAAAAATTCTCTTGGAAAGGCAAATATGTGATTTAGAAATATGTTTCAGCTGGAGAAGAACCCCTAACATCATTAACAATCCCTCAGAGCCACATCAGATCATTAACAAGGATTTTCTCAATTAACTACCAAATCACCAATTAAATAACAGTAGATATCTACAGCAAATAAAAAGGCTATTGATTTTAATTCAGTCACAATCCTATAATGATGGATATTAATCACCCACAGCCATTTAACTTCAAAATATGATTATCACCACTAGTTAAACATGATAAATGCAGAGTAGGAAAAGTGAAATGGCTTCCATCCAGATGAAATGCCTAGATTTAGAATGGGGATGTTATAGTATGAAACTGAATTAAATTTTTCTAATACTTTAATGTAGATTAAAAAAAAAGAAATGATACATACAAAAGTTTTTTTAACTACTATCAAATTTTTTAATTGGAATTATTAAAATTTATTGGAGGTGCAATACTAGAACAAGGAAGAATACTTTTACATGAACAAATACTCATTAAGATTGAAAAGGAATTGTTTCCAAATTCTATAAACATGTAGAAAACCTTACATAAAAGCAGTCATCTTAGGTTCAACAATACTATTTAACTAATAGTCATGGAGCATCTACTTTGTGCAAGGCTCTGGAATACTTACCTGTTCAATCTTGGCTGTATCTGGGGTCTCATTGACACGGGCATTTTCTCCAATGATGCTCAGTGTAAGCCAACAACAACTTCTTATCCTGGGTGAATTTTGTCCATGATGAAAATCCTTTCCAAAGTACAAGTGTGCTGGAGTTCTCTTGACATTCTATAGCCACCAACCTAGTACCTGGGTCATCCATCCATTTTGCCCAACACCAGCTGTGTGACTCGACTATTCACCTTTCCATTTGAGCACCCTTTTAATAGTATCTTTTATGGAACTTTTTGCATGAAGTTTCTTGTTGATGACAGCATTCATATTGCTCCCCATTTTCTCTCCACCGCATTTAGGTAATATCTAATATCGATTCCTCAAAGACTGTTGTAGTTAAAGATTCAGTCTTATAATATCGTTAGAAAACCATTGGTGTTAAAACAGATTCCTTTTTCTTTTCAGGAAGAAGCTTGGGGCAAATCAAAAAGCTCTCTAATTCCTCCCCAAACAACCTAGTCTTCATTCTTCAGCCTATTCAATTCTGTTTGAATAGGCTGGTTGGCTGGCTGGCTATTGCTATGAGTATGAATCACAAAAAAACTGAAAATACAAGCTGTGGTTCTGGAATAAAGGAAAAGATAATACTTCATTCCCTCTGAGGAAAGGCCATATAGCAGCAGTGGGGAAACAGCAGAGAGGCTAATTGGGAGTATAACCAAGAGAACAGACTATTGGGGGCAACCAATGAGATACATCAAGAGAAAAAGGATAGCCCAATGATATCATCTGATCAGCAGATGGCATCAATGTTTCTATAGGTAAGTGAAAAGCAGAATTAGAGGCAAGGAGATGTTCTTGAAGTCATGACACCCTAAAAATGTGAGATGCTTTGGTTATGCGCTTATCAGGATTATACACATTTCATATATATATATATATATCTTCTTCCACATGAGTCATAATGGGTTTTGACATGTAAATTCCTTGTAAATATATTTATTCCCTCCCACTGGTTCTGTCCTCCTGAGGCATTGTATACCTGTGGGTAAGAGAGGAATTTCTTATTATTTATTTTGCTGGGCTAATATTTCTATGTCTTTGCACTGTTTTCTGATTTGCTTGGTAAAAGAACCATTGAGGGGTGGGGATCATTAGCTGCAATTTCCTTAGTGGATGCTGTTCTAGAAGATGTCTTCACATTGTGGTAGCTTTCATGGGGTACACAGTTATGGGGTTGTGGGGAAGGAGGACTACAGAACAATAAATAATGGAAACATACCGCTATCTAAACCTTGTAGTTATAAACAGACAAAAGGTGAAAATAAAACAGTTTTTGTTGTTAATTTATAGAGGAGATAAGACATACATACAGACACACATAGACACACATACAATATGGTACCAGGTAGAATATTCTCACTGGACATCATGAGAACTTCGTAATATGCTAGATATAATTGAGAAAAACAAAACACTAAAAACAGAGAAAGGCAACTGTTACATTTTTCTGTTTTCATTTCTTCTTCTTCTCCCCCCCCCCCTTCCCCATTCTTAGAATTACCCAAATAAGACAGGATCAAGTTCTATTTAGATCTGTTTTTCTCAGTCTGCTTATCAAAGACAGCCCTGCCAAAAAGTTTAGAATAAGTCAACCAGCCCACCACTTTTTATTTTATTTTTTTAACCAGATGGTGACATTTTTCCTTAACAATCATAACCATTATGTATCTAATCATACATCTGCCAGAGAACATTGGCAACCTGGAAAAGTACAGTATTGGCCGTGTAGATCGTAATTTAGTTTTATTTTAAATGATAATGACTCAGTGGCAAACCCTTGAATTTTAAAGGCTTTTTTGGGGGGGTTAAGGGAGTGTCATGGGGATTAGTGATCTAATGCATTAAAGAGAAATCCCAGGCTAGAAAGTCCCTCTACCAGCGCAGGTATTCAACTCATTTACAGCTTTACATTTTAGAGCATTATCTAGGGGTACCTAATTTTTTTTTAAATGTAATTGAACAAATGCTTTCCTGTTTTGACCTTGCCTAGTTTCCTAGACTGGACTTAGTGGTCCATATTCATATCTCTGGCTTTATTAGGGGAGAGCTTTCATTTGTATTATATTTTTATATTGTATTTATGTTTTATTATATTTACTACAGTTTTCCTTCTAATCCTTTTTTGTTCAGTGTCAATCAATAGTACCAATATTATTTATCTAAACTTATTTTATATAATTATGAATAAATTAGGAGACATGCTCTCAGTTATAACTAAGGATCCACATGACTGAAAACATTTGTGTGATCTAGTGGAGAGTATAGGGAACTTTAAAATCTAAAGACCAAGGATAAAGTCCTGGGTTTGCCCTTCATTTTCTTTTCAATGGTTGGCAGCCTTCAATCTCTGTGAGCCTCAGTTTCCCCTGCTGAAAATGGAGATAATCCTCCTTACACTTCCTATTTCATAGGGCTGTTTTGAGGAAAATATTATTTTATAATGGTGTTGTAGAAGGTTTTGATGCTAACCCACCTGTAGCAGCCTCAAAGAACGTGTTGCCAATTTAGAGCAATAGCTTTCAGGTATGCTCAGTGACACATTAAAACAAAACCCTATGCCTCAGCTCTCTCCTTGAATTATTTTAAGC
Source organism: Gracilinanus agilis (assembly GCF_016433145.1). Classification (NCBI taxonomy): domain Eukaryota; kingdom Metazoa; phylum Chordata; class Mammalia; order Didelphimorphia; family Didelphidae; genus Gracilinanus; species Gracilinanus agilis. Next base: position 53,721,094 of record NC_058134.1, on the reverse strand, counting down.
TCCTTAATGTTGTGATTTTTCTCCTTTTCTTTAAATGTCCAGCTCTTAGCATAGTGCCTGATGCGTGGTGGTCACTTAATAATTTTTTTTGACTGATTGACTTATTACATTATTAATTCTCTCATATTGGCTTCAAAGGAAATCAAAGAGTATACTCTGATATATCACAATGTTTTCCTCATTAATTAATTTACTTCATATCCCTGTTTATAAAAAAATAAGAAGTATCTTTGCCTATTGGCTTTCTCTCCCTTCTCAGGCTCAAACCTTGGTCTTATAAGTTTAGACAAACATCAGTGTTATTGACTCTATAATTTAGTAACAGTAATAAATAATGCAAATGGTTGTGAGAAAGGTAATCACCAATCACCTTTTCCTATGATTGCAATTGTTGACTCTTTGGAACAATTCAGTTCCATCAGGATGGCAATCAGAGTCTAGGGAATTATTTTTCAGGAAGTTTTTTTTTTCCCAGAGTAAGAGTTAAACTTAGTGTTCTGAGAGCATCTGAGACTCGTTCAAGAATAAAGATAACATAGTTTCTTCATGCATCAGTGGTAGTTCTTTGACTAAGTGTCCTCGGAAAAGTAATTCTCAGAAAAGTAACTGGTCTATCAATGCCACTCAAAGATGCTTTCAAAGAACTTCTTTTTTTTGAATTAAAATTTACTTCTTAGTTATTTTAAAATACCCAAGTAACTCCTTCCTTCTTCTTCCTTCCTTCCTTCCCCTTCACCCATAAGAAAAGGCATCAACGGACAAAAAGATATATGTATATGTGAAGCTATATCTTGCTCATTTCTATTTATCAGTTCTTTCTCTGGAGGTGAACATACACAAGTCATCCTTCAAACAACATTTCTGTTGCCATATATAATGTTCTCTTTATTGTTATTTACTATTTATAGTTTCAATTATGTCTTTCAATGTTTTTTAAAAACCTGCTTATCATTTCTTATGGCGGACTAGTATTCAACATAATCATATATTATAATTTGTTTAGCCATCCCCAATTGATGGGCATCCCCTCAATTTTTAGTTCTTTGCCGGCTTTCAAAGCTACATAGCAGTTTAACTGTTACTCATTCAATCAATCTAACAACCATTCAAGCAGTATTTCTTAAGGACCTACTATGTGGCAGATACTATGTTGGCACTGGGAAATACAATGAATGAGGTAATCCCTACTCACAAGAATCTTGCCTTATAATGTGGAGAGGAAAGAAGGATATATATGTATATGTACATATATATCCTACTTCTTCTTATATATATAAAATATGTGTAATATAAAATAATATAATATATGTATGTAGTTTTCAGTGGAATTCCTCAATATTCGATCTTTCTTCATAAAAATATAACAATAATCAAGTTCTCTTTGAGGTGAATTTTAGCTGAGGTTAAAGTGTAAAGCAATATATCAATGTGAGCAACTATCATTTTTGAGTGGTCACTAGGGGTATATATTTAGAATTCTATGGCCAAAGGGGAAAGTACCAGCAATATTCCATTTCCCCCTATTGATTCTAATCAGAATTATTATGGCAATAATTACCTTTACAAAAGAAAGTTGAAACACCCAAGGTTAAATTTGAAATTGTGTTTCTATAGGCCGATGACCTCCTACTTTAGTTGAAGTGAGGGCCTTGGACCATAGAAAGTGACACCATTTCAATTTCTCATTCTGAAAGATGGGTCACATTTTCAGTTCTTGCATCTTCACTTGAAGTTGTGATTTCTTGTGGAATGCATTCTGTTGGTACATTTCAGGAAATAGATTGTATAGTAGATAACTCCAGAGGTTTATGAGATACTCTTTTCCTCTTTATCTAAGGAGGAATTTCTAGGTCAACTAAAAATATATCTTGAATTTCTGTTATAAATTTTAAACACTTCCTCATATACATTAGATAAGGATATCTTATCGGTGTATTTACCATCGATTTTGTCTCAGGTTGGTGGTTTTCTTGAAATTATTTATATTTAATATGATCAAGAACATCTGATTTGTACTTAATAATTCCTTATATTTGTATTGTGAAAAACACAATCTAAGGATCTGTTGCTAAATACTGCTGCTCATCATATTATCAAGGATACATTTTATTAGGCTCTGAGAATAATCTTGCTATACACAAAGATCAGGGAGCTCTGAGCAGTACTTTAAGTTACCTTATGTAGATTTTGGTTACATACACAGGATCTGCACAAGAGAGTATTACAGAAAGCAAAAGGAAAAGGTAATGATTTACACATCAAAGAACAGTTTGCTGAAGGGGGAAGATGTGTATCAGGTAAGATAACATACTAACTAGAGTCATAGTTGATATTTCAAACTGGAATTTGCAAAACAACCATTTAATACTGGGAAGATAGTTTAATATTTCAGCTTGATTTTGCAGGTTCCAGCTAATTTTTTGGCTTGTTCTTCTTGGGAAATTGGTGATAGAAAGGATATGAGAAAGAGGGGATATGAGAAAATTGAGATACTGTTAGGGGAAGTGGTGAACTGATTCAACCATTCTGGGGAGCAATTTGGACCCGTGCCCAAAGGGCACGTACATACCCTTGGACCCAGCAATACCATTACCAGGTTTGTATCTGAAAGAGATTTTAAAAAAGGAGGACGTATGTGTACAAAAATATTTAAACCAGCTCTTTTTTTAGGGGAAACCAATTGAGGGGATACCCACCAATTGAGTAATGGCTAAGTAAGTTATTGTATACGTATTTGGCTAAAAGAAATGACAAGCAGGAAGAGCTCAAAAAAAATCTGGAGAGACAAATGAACTGAAGCAGAGTGAAGTAAGCAGAACCAAGAGAACACTGTACACAGTGACAACATTACTTTGAACACACTGCACAACTGTGAATAGCTCGGCTATTCTTAGCAATACAATGATCCAAAACAATCCTGAAGGAATCATGATAAAAAACGCCATCTGCTTCCAGAGAGTCTGAAGCCAGACCAAAGCAAACTTTTTCCACTTTCTTTCTTAATTTTTTTAAATTTCCTTCCACAAAAGGATTAATATGGAATAATGTTTTACATGATTGCACATGTAAAATCTATATCAGATTGCTTACCATCTCAGGGAGCAGGGAAAGAAGGGAGAGAGAGAAAGGATTAAAGACAAAATTCTTTGGAAACTTTTTATATGTAACTGGGAAAAAAATAAAATTAGAAGTAAAATGTAAGAAAAAGGTACAACATAATACAATATCAAAATTAAAATTAAAAAGAAAGTTAAACCAGAAATTCTCTTATCACTCTATAAAATAGTAATGAGAAGAAGAATGTCATTGCGAAGAAAGGCATCTTCAGAGACTCCAGGAGTATCATCTCAATACAGATAATTCCCAGAGTTATATAGATAGCCCTAGTCATTCCACTAGGTGGTACAGTGGATAAAGTACTGGTACTGGAGCCAGGAAGACTTCTAAACTTGTGCAACCCTGAGCCAGTCACTTAACCCTGGAGAAAGAAATGGTAAACCGCTCTAGTATCTTTGCCAAGAAAAACTCAAATGGGGTCATGGAGTATCCAATGTGACTGAATAAAAATAAGACTTTCTCTCTTGAACTAATACAAAGTAAGTGCTTAATAAATATTGATTGATTGATCAAATGAATGAAATAAGCAACATTGCATGATCAGTAACAAGAAAGTTTTCCCCTATACTCTCAAAGCACAGTTTCCATAGATTGACTCTCCATCATTGGGGAAATAGATTCTTCCAAGAAATCTGTTCTCTCCTATGGTGAGCCTTCCTTCCTACCTGTCTCTTCACAGCTCCAAGGACTATCTTTAGCAATTCTGTGACATAAACCCCAGCTTGTTCTTGTTGTTTTGTTCATTTGTTCTGACTCTCTGTGGCCCCATTTGGAGTTTTCTTGGCAAAAAATACTGGAATAGTTTGCCATTTCCTTCTCCGACTCATTTGACAGATGAGGAAACCTAGGAAAATGGGGTTAAATGACTTGCCCAGGGTCACATAACTAGTATATGAGGCCAGATTGGAACTCACAACCAATTGCCCCTTTAGTGAAAATAATGGTGTAATTTTTTTTTCACAAATTCAGGTCACCCTTGAATTCTGACTATAGATCCCTAAAGTAGGTTTAGAATTCCTCTTCTAAATCTACTTGAGCAATCCTACACAGGAGGAAACATGAATGAGTTAGATCTTCTTGATGACAAGGATTACATTTTTTTTTTTATCCTGGGACTCCATTCTAGGAGCATAGGGCCACAACCAGTAGGCAATGGGTCGCTCAGGTCACCCAGCTGGGAAGTGTCTGCGTCCGGATTTGAACCTAGGACCTTTCGTCTCTAGGCCTGGCTCTCAATCCACTGAGCTAGCCCAGCTGCCCCTACTTTAGGTTGCAGTTTCTTTAGCAGATGTAGTTTTTACAGGGTGGGGTTGCTAGCCCCACGCCCAACCCTCCTCCTTTTTCATCAGGGCTATTATTTATTATTCAGCTAAGTTCAAATTCATTCTCAGATACTTACTTAGCTAAATAATAAAAACAGAATAATAAATAAATAAAATAATAAAAACAGAAAAATAGGGTAATATGACTTAACCTCGCATAGTTATTGTAAAGATCACATAAGGTAATATTTGCAAAGCACTTAGGATAGTGCTTTGCACATTATAGGTGCTTAATAAATACTCTTCTTCCTCCTTCCCTTTAATAAGTGCTTATTGATTGATTGGAAGGAATGGATGAAGAATTCTGATGGAGACATAAGAGGGTAATGAAGAATGATGAATATAATTTGTTGTGAAGCAAGCTTAATTGGTTAGATTGATGCCCAATATTACATTTCTAATACATCATTTAAAAAAGCCAACCCTGGGTTTCTATGTAGTCCATTCTGAATAATTTTGTCTTATCTAAGAATCAAAGAACTAAGGTAGGTACCATTGCCTGAAGGAAGCCTCAGACTCTGTGAGTCAGTCATTTGTTTTTCTCTGTTTGAAGTCCCTTCATTATGTAAATTATTTTGGAATGTTATTTTAATCATCACAATGGGCATATTTTAATTATGATGGGTTACTCATAAAGTCACTCAAGGTCTTAGCTGTTTATTCTCTGAAAGTCTAACCAGATAAGCTCGGGATTCTCATGAAGATATTCATGTCCACTGATAACATTGGCTGCCTTGTTTTTTACAGGATTTATCTTCTGGAGATGTCCAGGCACATTTAGTGTGATCCTCACCATAATCCTTTGAGGGTAGGTATAACTGTTTTGATATGTAAAGTACAAGGAAGGTAATCAGGATGTCTCTTCTTATACATCCAATGAGAAACACTAGAAGAAATGACACTTTAGATCCAAATCAGTTTTTGGGTTATACTGTGATCCTATCTTTCTTTTCCTTTACCTGCTACAAAGTAGGATACAGATGTTTCCTGATGATTTTGGCTCAGCCTTTGCAGGCTATGGGGATCTTGGGTAGAGTTTCAGAACTACTTATTTGCACATGTTTGTTTTTGTGTATGGTGGCTAGGTGGAGCAGTGGAGAGTGTAGGACTTGGATATAAGAATACTCGAGTTCAAATCTAGCCCTAGATATTTGGTAATTAGGTGACCCTGGACAAGTCACTTAACCTCTTTGTGCCTTGATTTCCTTATTTATAAAATGAGGTTAATAATAGCACATTCCTCCCAGACGTTTTGTGAGGATCAAATGAGTTAACATAGGCAAAATGCTTTGTGAACCTGAAAAGTACTATAAACATTCTAGCTGTTATTATTACCTCTTCTTATCAATTACACGGAAGGGTGAATTCAAACAGGTTTGGATAGCTCATAGTTGTCTCACCTTCCTTATGGATCCTTATAGAAGAAAAAAGACAACAACAACATTATCAGAATATACTGCTTGACTGAAGAAGTCTCCTCCCAACCCCCATTTTGCTGTAGAATAAATAATATGATGATTGAATTGTCTCTCTTTTTGCTGTAAACTGATGAACAAAATGGGATTGCCTCCATTTTACTTTGGATGCATAAACATAATACATGATGCTAAGGCCCTCTTTAGCTGTCTTTGTCTCCAAAAATATTGTACCCAGTTTTAAGGAAGAACTTCCCAAATCAACTTTCTGTAGGGTCAGATTCTATCCCATTTGTCCACTCAAACGCTAAAGAATGGTGCTGATTGATTGCACGCCCTTAGTAGGCTTGAAAAAATTATCTAAGCCTCATCTATAATTTAAGAATTGGAAACTGTTGCCAAGAAGTGGTCTTACTGAGGGTGATAATAAATTACTTTTCCCTTTAATTTGGCAACTCATTTCTTTTGATTTCCAACTCTTGCAGACCTTCTGGTCAATGAGTTCACCCTGGGTTCTTAAGGAACTTAGAATGAAAAATTTCTCCAAATCTCTCATGGGACCCAATAATCAACTTATGTCATAGGGCTATTGTTACCAAATGAAATTATGTATATGTACATACATATGTGGGGTGTTCTGGGAGGATTATCACATCACTTCTCTTGTGAGAGCTTGTTGAACATTTTTCAAGGCTTCATTTCCCACCTTTGGTGTCCACCTTTCACCCAACTCTCATCTATGGTTCCAAAAGTGTCCAAATGTAGCTATGCCAGTAGCATGTAAATTGGCCACACCTCAGCAAAACCAGGCTAAACCAGGTTGAGGGTAACTGTCAGGGCTTAAACCCAACAGTGAGTTAGAGGGGTGTCTACCTGAAGCATGTGATGACTTCTGGTGGAATGGGTTGATGAGAACAATTTATTCCAACAGCCAAGAAAGCAGCTGAAGCAAGTACTGTGGAGAGTTTAGAGCTTTGTCAAACATAGACGATTCCAAGGTCATCCACTGCATCCCAGACCATTGCCAATTTCCAGTCATCCTGGCTTTTTGTCTTGCCATTGGACTTGAATGACTGGAAGAGAGTATGAGGTTGATGACTTTGTGCAATTCTGTCTCACTTGAATCCAATTCACAGACAAGTCAAGACATCACACCTTTGTCTTTGATAAACAATGGATGAACAATCACCACCACCATGTATCTATCTCTCTGTCTGTTTGTCTTTCTATCCATCCATCCTTCTATTCTCTCTCTCTGTTTACCCATCCATCCATCCATCCACCCATCCATCCTTCTATCTATTCTTCCTCTCTCTCTCTCTCTCTCTCTCTCTTTCTACCAATCTTTATATATTCACCTACATACATGTAATGTGTGTATATATGTGGCATATATTTGTATTATATTTGTATATAGTTTTATCTTTGCAACTATATATATTTCATATATTACATATAGAATCATATATAGTAATTTGCAACTATATGCGAATTTGTATATATTATGTATACACACAAAAACATATATTTAGTTCATTTCAACCATGAAGTATAAATGAAATGTATTCCTCATCCCTATTATTCTTCCATGGGGGTATGGGAAATAGAAAAAAATTAAGAATAACAAGTGCTATTACATGATAAATGTCCAGAAGAAATACTAAGCATTATAGGAGGCTTTGGAGAGTCTTGTTGATATTATTGACCGTTAGGATCAGGAGAGAATTGCTAGCTACATAGTATTTTAGTTGGGCTTTAAAACATAGTGTGATATTTCAGAGTTCAGGCACAATACTTCTTAGATATATAGACCACCAAAAAATGTATGGAGGCAGGAAGGTACATGTATGAGTAATGGTGGGTAGTCCTTTCTGGAAGAACAGAATGTATAAAGGAGAATGTCATGAGATAAGTCTGGAAAGGTAGGGTAGTTTCAGACTGTAGAAGGTCCTGAATGTCAGCCTAAAGAAAATAATAGGCAGTTTAGTGGATAGAGTGCCAGCTTTGGCATCAGGAAGATCTGAGTTTGTCTTCCTCAGATGAGTGCTAGCCTTGTGACTGTGGACAAATAACTTAACTTCTATCAGGCTCAGTTTTTTTTTACTTACAAAATGAATAAAATACTAGGACCTATTTCTTAGAACTGGAGAAGGAAATGGCAAATCACTTCAGTATCTTTGCCAAGATTACTGACTCCTAAATGGGGTCAATAAAGAGTCTGGACATAGACAACAATGACAACAACAGCACTTCAAGGAACTATTATAAGGATCAAATCATAATGAGATTATATTTGTAAAACACTTTACCAAGATTAAAGTTCCATATAAAATTGGCTATTATCATTGCTTTTATCATAATATCTGTTACCTTATAGCATTTAATTTTTCATGCATTATTTTTTATTTTTATTTTAAATAATTATGCTTATAATTATATATAATTACATAAATATATAAATTATAATTTAATTCTTTTTTTTTAAACCCTTGTACTTCGGTGTATTGTCTCATAGGTGGAAGGTTGGTAAGGGTGGGCAATGGGGGTCAAGTGACTTGCCCAGGGTCACACAGCTGGGAAGTGGCTGAGGCCGGGTTTGAACCTAGGACCTCCTGTCTCTAGGCCTGACTCTCACTCCACTGAGCTACCCAGCTGCCCCTATAATTTAATTCTAACAATAACTCTTAGATTGCTAGTGCAAGTATTATAATCTCCATTTTACAAATAAAAACAACTAGAACTCAGGCTAAATGCCCTGATGAAAGTCCTATAATTAATGAATTAGCAAGACTAGACTCCATGTTTTCCATATCCATGCCCAGTCTTCTTCACACCATTCTCTATGAATATTATCTACCCTAATCAGCAGCAAGGTAGGCCTATTCATTTTTTATGATCCCAAGTTTCTCCTTAATAATCTCCAAAAAAGGATATAAAAAAACCCAAACATTTGTCCTGCCAACATTTTGTTGTTGCATCTTTATCCTGTCTTCCAAATTGGTTTCTTTTCTTTGAATGAGCTGTAATCCAGTTTAATTTCTGTTTTGTAATTATTCAAATCAGAAAGGGTACCAAAGGAATTGTTCTACTTCAAATTCTTTTTGTACTGAGCAGTTAGATAAACAATAAACAAATGTCTCCAAATTAAACATATGGCTACAAGGTAACACACTTTTAGAGCTGTAAGGGACCTCAGAGGTTATTTAGTCCAAATATACCTGAAAAGGCATCTTCTCTACAACATCCTTGACAAAGGAATACCTAGCTCCTATTTAGAGAGCTCTGAGGACGAGAATATACTATTGTGTTTTCCTAATTCTTGATTCCAGTGGTGCATAGAAAGCCTGTTCTTATTTCTGGACAATTTTAATTATTAGGACTTTTTCCTTTTCTTATATCAAGCTAGAATCTGCTGTACTGCAACGTTTTGAAGATAGCTTTCATCCTCCTAAATTTTATTTTATTGTGGCTCTTTATTATTGGCATATTGAGTTTCCATAATATTCCAGATTTCTTCTTATTGACAATCATCTCCCATGTCCTTGTTCCTGTGCCTTTCCAAATGTAACTTAAGTTCACATGTTGGGCTGCCATCTCTCCTAGTTGACATATTGAACTGTTTGTCCACTAAACTTCTGGATAATTTTCATCTTTATTCTTGCATAGTTGTGTGATTTTTTTTTGCTTCACAACACAGATAATTTCATCTTTACTAAGTTATAATTGATTATTTCTAGTCAATCATTATAGCCAATTCTTTTAATTTCAGATCCAGGGTCTAGATTGCTATAGGTTCTCTTCTCATTTTTGATAATATGAAAATCTGATAAATCTTCATTTGATATCTGGTTAAAAAATTTAGAAGTATATATCAACTCCCTGTAGTAGCATATTACGATAACATTATTTGAATATGGTACGGGGTATATATGTGTGATTATGTATTTGTATGATGGTTATAGATTAACATGCTGCTTAAATTGAATATATCCTTCCAAGAATCTCAGGATTATTTTTCAACATGAAATTTACTTACATTTATGTTACATTCATTTTTGGGGAGGAAATTCCCACATAAGATGCTCCCACAGAGATAAAAATCACAGGTTTTTGATGTCTTGGCATGCTGTATTGCATCACTTTTCTAAATACTTTTCTAAAGTCTAGCAATTTTTTTATTCCTATGCTAGGAGATTCACATTGTGTAGAATTCTTAATATATTCTTAAAAATTTTAATGGGACAGTTTGGCTGTATCGAACTAAATGACAGACATCTGGATGAAAAGGAACGAATCTAGTCATTGGGGTAGTATTGCCTTCATAATACCAGATATCTGACTACTCCCCCAAATAGTCATGTGCATACACCCTTTACTTCCCAAACTACTGCAAAGAGATGAAAAAAACATAGGTGCCATTTCTTGTTACTAGGGTTTTTTTGTGACAGATAAAAATCATTTAGAGTGTTTTTAAGATGTTATGTAGCATTTACTATAACCATAACTATTTCCCTCCAAGAAACTTATGAAGAGAGCTGGTGATAGCTATTTAAAGAATGATTGACCGACATTCACTGCATTTTTCCTTATTGTTGCTCAGAAAAGCTATGATGAGCCTATGTTACAGTTTTAAAGATTCTCCTTTAGAAAATAGTTTTTTGGCATGCAAATTATTGATTACTCCTTGAAGCAATTGACTGGGGGGCTTCTGTTGTCTGTGCTGCAGTCCATAGAGAAATGGAGGGCATATAATCACAGACAGTCTCAGAAACTTAGTTATTAGTCCATTCACTAGAAGTAAAGGAGATTTCCCCAGTGGAACTTCTGGGTTGCCTTACCACCCTTTACAGAATCTGAAAGGGATGATTCATCCTAGTTAAACAGCACTTTAGACACTGGCATCAATTGTTGGGAGCTGCTACTATCTAAACAATATTAAGACTAGACCCCAATTTGGGTTCATTTAACAACTTTTCTTTTATCTATACCTTTTCTTCTGCAAGATCAACATTCTCTTTTCACCAGAGGTCCTATAAAAGAAACTAACCAATGGCTCCCCCTGGTACCAAGACATACATTCTATAACCTTGAAACTATAGGTGGTGGACATGAGAAAAGTTCCATAGCTATGAAGACATCAATCATTTCATCCATGACAGTTTTCTCATGAATAAATTATTGAAAAGGTATATTAATGAAAAGGGTTTTGTGCTCACTAAGAATCACATTGTAATTAATCTAAAAAGACACTGTCTAAATGTTTAATGCAGTAAAGTGGAAACTGTTACATGATATTTGCATTCATTTTTTAAACGATCTGTCTCCTGATATTTACAATTATGATTAAAATGCACTTATAAAATATGCATCATCAAAGTCTGATGATCTGTTAATATTTCCACATTCATTATTCAAGTTGAAAATTGAATTTGTTCATTTTTCCGAGTAGCAGTCACTAACAAAAATAATGCCCACGGGGTAGCGGGAAATCCATTCAATTGGCCATTAATATATCAATTGATCTGCGATCTTATTGATGTAATTGATAAAGATTGCACTTAGCTAGTCTGATTCGCAGATAACAAACATACAAAGTCCAAGTCCTCAAGCCTGTCATTGAAGTTTGGTAGAAAATTGCCAGATTAACTCAATATAATAATATTTATGATGCATCTATTTATGTGCCAGTTATCATACTAGGCATTATGCTTATCAAGAGAAAACATAAGCCAGCAATTATCCTCAAGGCATTTGGGGTATATTGGGGTTCTCTAAAAGGATTAACACCTCTGGTAAAATGGCTTGCCGAGTCCTTTTCTAGGCTGCTCAGTGGCTCCAAAGAGCAGTAGCATGCCCAATAGTCATACTCTGGTAAAAATCTCCTTGGAAGATGGACTAAACCAGTTTGAAGGTAACTGACAGGCATCAAACTCATTGGTGGACGAGGGAGATGTCCATCCCAAGCATGTGAAATCTTCTCCTGGTGGAATGGATGAATGATAACAATTTGTTATAATTGCCATTAAGGTGGCTGAAGCAGTCACTGTTGAGTTCTTAGGGCATGGCCAACCATGGAAGATGCCAAGGTTATCCACTGCTGCATTCCAGGCCATCGCTGGCCATCTGACTTTTTTCCCTGCCATTGGACTTAGATCATTCTGAAAGAAAGAATGAAGCTCATGACTTTTTGTGCAAATCTACCTCACTTAAACCCAGTTCACATTAAAGTTAATGCATCACTCTGTGATGTCATTAGTCCCCTCAAAAAATGAAGGATGAACAAGAAGAAATATTCCATAGAGGGAATAATTGTATAAATTATGCGGAGAGCATGAACAGTTCAGGGGACCAGAAAAGATCTTGAATAGAAAGTAGCCCTTGAACTGGACCTTGAAGACAGATAAGGATTCCAAGAGACAGATGAGAAGAGGAAGCGTTTTCCAGGAAAGAAAGAAAGCTTCTGCAAATGCACAAAGGTGGTAGATGGTATGTCTTACAGAGAACAAGAAGTAGGCCAGTTTAATAAGAACTTAGAAGGTATGAAAGGGAGACAATGAGAATAAATCTGAAAAGATAGTTTGGAAACAGATTTGGCAGGACTTAAAATCTTAAATAGAAGAGAAAATATTTTATCCTAGATGTAAAAAGGAAAAAAATGAAGCTTCTTGAGAAGTTTTTTAATGGATCAGACTTGCTTTGGAAATACCAGTCTGGCAGCTATTTGGAGAAGAGATCCTGGAGGCAGGGAGACCATTTGGGAGGCTTTAATTATTGTAATTTAATTAATTAATTTAATTATTATAAATTATTATTTCATTTATTTTATGAATCAATAAATTTATCATTTATCATTATAAATTATAAATCATTAAATTAATTATTTAATTTAAATCGCATTAATGCATGTAAGACTGGATAAGAATCTGAATGAGAATTGTCACTATTTGTATAGATGGAAGGGAATGAATGAAAGGAATATTCTGGAGGGGGAAATGACAAAATTTGCCACCAATTTAACATGGGGGACAGGGCAGAGAAAAGGAAAATTGATTAGGTATCATTAGGTTGTAAATTATAGGATTGTGGTGCCCTCAGCAGCAGTAGGGAAGTAAGGAAAAGAGTTGGGCTTGAGAAAAATAGATAATGAGCTTCATTTTGGACATGTCGAGTTTGATATGCTTGTGGCACATAAGTTCATAGTTAGTGGACATGGCATGGATGATGAGCCAACGAGGTGACTTACCTGTGGTTTCAGTGTCAAATAGCATTCAAATCTAAATTTTATTGACTACAAGTCTTCTAATCACTGGGTCATATTGTTCCTCTGTATTAACCAAATGGGAAGATGCCTAACAACTCATTTCCTGAGCTCCTTAAGGAATTTTGTATTTTAGAAGGGACTAGAACCACATTAGTACACATATGGGAGTTTCAAGGACACTTTATAATGAATTATATGATCTTATTTTATTAGAAACTTTGCCTTCAGTTACAGGTAAGGTAGAAAATCAGCTACATTTTGTCTAACTCAATTTTCAAAGTGCAGCAATGTAAGTCTGATAGGTCGGTAGCCGTATTTGTAAATTAAAGATTACTTTAATCTTCAGTGACAGAGATTTATGAAATATTGCTTTAAACTTGTGCTTCATGTGCTAAAGCAAATTGAGTTTATTTTATAGACAAAAGCAATTTGAGAAAAGCCATAGATTACTTTGGCCACTGAAGGGTATAAATTATCCGTAACTAAATTTTGTCAGTCTTGTATGTTGAGCTATTTAGATAAAACATGCTTTTGACATTTATTACAGAATGATACCTTCTCTTCAACTCTTGCCGTCTGTGAAGTTGGGCATGGAATGAATCATTAAGGGAATTAGTAAGCCTTCTCTTGACATAAATAGCATCATCCAAGGATGAGGATATTTTGACTTATTTTTCTAAGTATATTATTGTGAAAAGGAACGTGAACATATTATCTTGAATTCGAGGGATGCCAAAATTTGAGGGATGCCACCAAAACGTGTATTTGGGGAGGAAAAAATCACTCACAACTTAAGGTTTTTTATTGTCTGTTACCATAGGGGCTAATACGATGACAAGTTGAAAGAAATAAATTACTCATTTGGCCATCAGTTATTGTTCATGGGAAGAAAAATATCACTTCTTGGGCATGTGGGCTGTCCTGTGAATACCCTCCTAATGCTGGCACACTTAATATTCTTCTCCTTCTGGTAAAAAAATGCACCCATTATGTGTGAGGAATTATATTGGGAAAAATATTGGTTCCAGTTCTCAAAGATCTTATGATGGGATGAAAGAGGAAGGTCAGGTAGAAACATATGGACATAAATAGTGCAATGATATGGTAAGTACAAATATAACCAACTACATACCAATTCTTCAATAGATCTTCCATTATGCTCCTATAAATTCCCCACCATGACTCTATGCCAGAAACTGGCAAACTCTCTCTAGTTCTTGACATTACATGGATATTTAAGCCATGGAATTGATACTTAATAATACAGAGGACAGGAAAGTTGAAGGAATTGTTGGATTGATTCGTGCAATGAAGAGTGATTGGAACCAGGTAAAATTATTTTTCCTTAATATTAACAATTCACTGCTTAAAAAAATAGTCTACATCTACACTGCAGTTTTCCAAAGCATTCAATAAATTTGGTATTGTGGGAAATTTTAACAAATTCCATCATCATGGTTCCATTTTGCATTATCATGTGGTTCCCCCTTTAGAAATACTTCTTTTTAGTGGAAATGACATGCTTTGCCATTACACTAAAGGAACTTTTCAATCTACCTCATGGCAGAATGTCTTATATGTGTTGTTCCCTGAACAATCTACCATAGTAAGTACTTAGCAAATGCTTTTTTGGGCACTCATTTATTCATTTGCTCAACAAACCAAGAGCAACTACATGGCAACTAATCGTATTCATCCATTCATTGATCTATTCATCCATATATTATGCACTAATCAACAAACAAGCATTTGCTAAGCATCTATTTGATAAACATCTAGAAAAGACACTGTGCTAGATGCTGGTTATTCAATAATAAAACTGAAAAAGAAGCAACCCTGGCTAGAAAGAGCCTTCATTTTTGGGGGAATATGTGTCCATATATATAAATATGTGCATATATAGATGTTTATATATTTATAGTAAACATGCCTATAGTTTGTGTCGCCTATACAAAATAAATAGAACACGATTAAGTTATACTTCTTTACATAGCAGCTAGCACATGGTAGGTCCTTAATAAATATTTGTTGACTTCCTATACTGAAAAATATTCCCATATCCAAAGGACTCAGAGCAGGAAAACTATACTTCCATTGGAAAAAAGTCCAGGACATAATGGTTAAATTCCCTCCAGTGGCATAAAGGTTAGAACTTTTTAAATGAAAGCTTCTGGTCAAGATGTGCCATACACTATCTTTAGAAATAGCACTTTTCTATCTTGAATTAAGAAGATATATTTTCAAAATAAAGATTAGGAGCCTTGGGTTAATTTAGCTGCATTTGAAACACATCTAACTGTTCTCTTCCTCATGAGATTCACCGGCTGATTGGCTTGGGGTGGGCTTATTGGTAAAAACTTGTATGATTACAAGACACTGTGTGTGGTTATTAGGATTGCACAAGTTTATTCCTACGCAACAAAAACAACAGTAGATGTTTACCCAGAAATTGGTCCCTCACTTTAATTGAGATGTTTTGTTTAAAATCCTTTACATAAGCTAAACTTATCTTAAGGGATTTTGCCTCATTTTGTCAGGAAGAGAATCATGTCCAAAAGTGCTGTATTTAGATTTTCTAATAACAGCTCAAATATTCCTTTTTAGACCCAGAGGAGCTGCGGGCTTTGTTTTTTTTTTAATCTAATTTAATTTTTTCCATGTTACATGTCAATCCAATCTTTAATAGTTGTTTTCTGACATTTTTTGATCCATGTTCTCTTCCTCCCTACTATTCCTTTCCGCTCCCCAAGAGGGAAGGTAATTTGGTATAGGTCATATTATTATACAAATAATACAAATATGTATTATCATAAAATATATTTCCAAGTTAATCATTTTGTGAAAGAAGATACATATTGCTTATACTACAGAAAAATTCATGAAGGACATAAATTGAAGAATGTTATGTTTCAATCTGTGTTCAGACACCAGTCCCTTATAAGGTGGTGGATAATCTTTTCAATCAAGAATCCCTTTAGGGGGCAGTTAGGGAGCTCAGTGGATTGAGAGCCAAGCCTAGAGATGGGAGGTCCTAGGTTCAAATCTGGCCTCAGACCCTTCCCAGCTGTGTGATGCTGGGCAAGTCACTTGACCCCCATTGCCTAGCCCTTATCACTCTTCTGCCTTAGAACCAATACACAGTATTGACTCCAAGATGGAAGGTAAGGGTTTTAAAAAAAATCCCTTGGATCTGTTCTAAATCCTGTCACTGTTCATAATAGTTGTCACTCACAATTGGTTATCATTCATTATTACTCTTATTATGTTCAACATTCTCCTGGTTCTGCTCTTTTCACTTTGCATCACTTCATATAGTCTCTCCAGGTTTTTGTTTTTGTGATCATCTTGTCTGTCATTTCAGTAGTATTCCATTACAATCACATACACACAACTTGTTCAGCTGTTCTCCAGTTGATGGACATCCCTTCAGTTTCCAGTTCTTTTCCACCACAAAAAGAGCTGCTATAAATATTTTTGGAAAATTACATTCTTTCCCCCTTTTTTGAGCTCTTTCGGATACAGACCTAGTAGCAGTATTACTGTGTCAAATAGTATGCAAAGTTTGATGACCTTTTAGGCATGGTTTCAAATTGATTTCCAGCATGGTTTATCACTTCAAATCCTGGCTTTAAAACTCCAGTGGGGAATGTCTATCTTTCCAACTACTTTTCTGGGATGTAGTTTGGTTTGTTGGAAAGAGCACCAGCTCTGGAGTCAGAGGTCCTGGGCTTGGATCCTTCTCTGATATTCACTACCTGAGAGACTTTAGATAACCCATATAACTTGATTTTTTGTTTCCCCTTCTGTAAAATGAGAAGATACTAGATGGCTTCTGATGCTCAACTCTAGATTGTTTGATTGATTTTTATATCCTTACCATCCCTTTTAGAATCTTGATTCTAAGATAGAAGAATGCTAAAGGCTAGATAATGTGGGTTAAATGACTTGCCCAGGGTTACACAGTTAGGAAGTGTCTGGGGCCAGAATTGAACCTAGGACTTCTTTTCTACAGGCCTGACTCTCTATTCAATGAATCACCTAGCTTCCCCCTTCAGCTATAGATTTCTAAAAGCCCTGGATTTAAAATTTACAGACTCTATGACTTGGGCATATGATTCTACCTGCTTTTGTCCAATTAGTGCAATTTAGACGTAGTTGAAGGGGAGGAAAGTCCTCCAGCTACTTTCAATCAGACTTTTTGGGGATACAGCTTACCAAAAGTAGAGTAGAGCATTAAGTTCATTTGAAGTGAGATAGCAAGGTAGAAAATAAACCTTTTTCCATGGGAGAGAATTTCCCATTGACTCTGATAATGATTTCTCTCTACTTCATCTTGTAATTTCCTTTATTTCTCCAGGACCTGAACTGCCTTTATAGAGAAAATGCCTGTGCAGATAATAGTTGGAGTCCTAGTAAATTGGTTTTGATGTTTCTGTTTCTTCTTTTCCCCACTTAGGGAATATCTAAATTGGTTGATTTCTTAATCCTTAACATTTTCTAGCCTTCAATGAATTTATAGGTTTTCTTCTTGTCTTTTCCCCTCCAGTTTTGTGTCATAAGTCTAGGTGACATGGTGGACAGATTGTTGCATTTGGAATGAGGAAGACCTGAGTTAGAATCACTCTTCCCACTACAAAAAGATCTTTTTCATCTTAAGCTTGGGACCACAAGTTTGCCTTGGTGAGCATGGTTTCCTTAATGTTCTTCCCTGATCATTTGTCCTTCAATGTCTTGCTTCTGCTCTTCCTAAATTTCTAAAAAGCTCTAACACTTTTATTGTGATTCCTTTCACAAGTTTATACAAATCCCATCTAGCAGACTGGTTTCCAAATCAGGTCTCCCCCCACCCCAAACTTAATGAAATTATATATTTTTGCATGTAGAATTCACTTTTTCCTATGGATTTGAGAATAACAGGACATTTCAACACCCTTCTCCCCCTAGTTATTTAGAGGTGAAATTTATAGCTTCAACTCTTTGGAACCCATATACTAAACCTAAAGATAACAACAATAGCAACAAACCAGAGAGAATCCAGCACCTTAAGGGAAATAATGGTCATGAAGATCATGCATTTTATTCCTTAGAATATAGGAGCTAGGGCAACCAGGAGGTACAGTGGATAAAGCACTGGTTCTGTAGTTAGGAAGACTCCTTTTCCTGAGTTCAGATCCTGTCTCAGATGCTTACCAGTTGGATGACCCTGGGCAAGTCATTGAACCGTGTTTGCCTCAATTCCCTTATCTGTAAAATGAACTGGAGAAGAAAATGGCAAACCTCTCCAATATCTTTACCAAGAAAACCCCAGATGGGGTCATGAAGAGTTGGGCATAACTGAAAAGTGACTGAACCACAATAAGAGAGCTAACCTGTAAGTGCCTTATTTTATACCCAGACACCTGTATGACATGGGCCAATTAGGGGAAGCAGCAAGGACACAGAGGATGACAATTGACAATGAAGAAGCAATACTTTAACAACAATTAATTTAACAGCAACAAAACCCACAAAAAGCAGAAATTCCACTTATAAAAAGAACGTGAGTTTGGGTCCATTTAGTGTGAAAGTGGATAAATTTGCACAGTCAAAAACTCCTGAGGGCACCAGTTTATAATAGTATAGTATAGCAATTAATATTCCTAATGACTCTGAGTCATAATGAACTTCAAAAGATAAAATGATTTTAAGTAGGCTCTATTAAAAAAAAGGGAATCAAGATTAGGATAGGTTCCATCAATAATAGTTAATGATTAAAGCCTGAGTGTTCAAGGAACGAACTACAGCAATTTAGAGAGTTCACGTATGTGTAAGGATCATTTACTGATTAAGAAAAGTAAAGTATTTCTATCAATTAGTCAGTCAACAAGCCTATATTTGGCATCTACTATGTGCCAGGCAGGTAGCAAGGTGGCACAGGGGTTACAGGTCGACCTGAAGTCAGAAAGACTCATCTTCCTGAGTTCAAATCTGGCCTTGGACCCTTCATTGCTCTATGACCCTGAACAAATCACTTTACCCTGTTTGCCTTAGTTTCTCCTCTGTCAAATGAGCCAGAGAAGGAAATGACAAATCACATCACATCTTTGCCATGAAAAGCCCAAATGAAGACATGAAGAATCAGACATGTCTGAAAAGTGGTTGAAATGTGCGAGGTACTATTTCTGACTTGTATGTACTTTGCAACAATAGGGAAATTCCTTGATATTTATAAGTCTCAGAATTTTCATGCATTGAAAGAAAAGGGGAGAATGATGCATGTGTACCCCGACTTTACTACGTTATAAAAAAATGTGACTTTTGGTATGACAAATGCACTTTGTAAGCCTTCATGATCTATATGAGTGGGAGTTACTATTTTATTATTAAATAGCTATTGTTCTCTGGATCTTTTTCTATCATATCTGACTCTTCATGACCCCATTTGAAGTTTTCTTGGCAGAGATACTCGAAGGGTTTGTTATTTCATTCTCCAGCTCATTTTACAGATGGGGAAACTGAGGCCAACAAGGTTAAGAGACTTGCCAAGGGTCACACAGCTAGTAAGTGCTTAAGGTCATATTTGATTTGAGAAAGATGAGTTTTCTTGACTCCAGACCTGGTACTCTGTCTACTATGCTACCTACGTGTCCCATGCCCTCTGGCTAAAAATGTACAAAGCCAGAGGCAAGCCTGTTGCTCGTGAGATGGATTCAACCACATGTGGTTAAAGGAGCTCAGCTCATGCTGAAATTATTTAAGTACAACAACAAATAGCCTTCAAAGAGTGCCTTTGGGATTTTTCATTTCGATGGGTCAATACCTTGCCTCCCTAGGACCTTTCAGTGGAAATGTAATTGCCGTTTATCAAGGCAGTTAGTCATACACAAAGGGTCTCGGAGATGCCAGTTCTGTAAGGTCTGCACCATATTTTTCTAGCTGCTATCAGCTATATAACTTAGTGACACAAAGGTTTTATCCTTGTTCTGCATTTTTCTTCTTAACCTTGTACAGAGGTTTTGGTGGATTGCAGTTATCTTCATAGCTCTTTCCTGGGCAACAAATGGAAAGGGTCCAAGGGGCTGTTAATACATTTCGATCTGAACAGGAGATTTGCCTTTTCAAAGACAGGGTGTTCTACGTGAATAGCTCCCTCCATTTTTTTAAACCAAAATTCATTGTCGTTCTCATTAGCTTTTGTCTTGGTAAAAACCCAATAACTCCTGCAGATATATCTCATTTTGAATAATTAAAATATCTGATAGGCTATCTATATTTTATATTATGAAAGCTATGAAAGGTTTTGGACTCCATCTATCAGCAATGTGTCTACATTGAAAACTATTACAAATGGTGTAATTCAACAGTATTTATAACAGGTATATTAGTAGCCCGTTTTCGCTTAAATACTCTCCCAAAATTATTTTTTAAATTAAGCAATATTACTGAAAATCATAATATAATAATATCCACCTGCAATTTTGGCACTATATTTTTTTTTATTGAGATCTATAATTCTGTTGATCTAGGAAACTCCCAGTAAGAAAATTTCCTCTATTAATTTGGACTAACATTTGTACCATAATTATTTTCCTCATCTGTCTTGACTGACCCAAAACATCCTATTACCAATGGAAATAAAACTAAGAATGAGTATATATCATTTACTAGGAACTGTTATGCCCAGTTCTTTATGGGAACATAGTATGAAGTAGTTAGTACATAGAAGAATGTAGTTGTCTACAGTGGGGAGAGAGAAGGTTTGTGGTCATGCTCCTGAGTTTACCTGACTGGGTAGTCATGAATGGACAGTGGCTTAGGGTGGGAGAGTAGCTGACAGCCAACTGACATGTTATCATCCATTTTCAGTGATTTACCACCTCTAGCAGTCAATGTTGCTTTGTTCCCTTTGGAGGTAATGCCTTTAGCCTGAACTTCTTCTGCGTTGCCAGTAAAATGGAGCTCGCACCCTACTTCTACCATTCTGTGTTGAAATTGCTTTCTCGGGACTTAATGATGAGAATTTTACAAATTCCATTTTCTTGTTGGTGCTGGGAATGAAAAGCATTAACTCTGATAACCCTATTGAGGTGACTATCAAATGATTTGTCTGTTCAAATAATGTACATACTTTAAATTTAGCAAACGTTTATTAGGACTTCTGTGTCTAGAGCTCGATTCCAGACTCTGGGGCTATAGAGATTGGTGCCTTTTCTTTGAACCCTTACTTTTCTGTCTTTAAGACAGAACAAGGAGTAGGCAACTGAGATTAAGTGACTTGCCCAGGGGCCACACAATTAGGAAGTGTCTGAGATCATTGACATTTTCCCTTTCTTTTTTAAGCAAGGGCTAGCCAATTGAGGTGAAGTGACTTTCCCAGGGTCACATAGCTAGAAAGTATTTGAGGTCAGATTTGAACCCAGAACCTCACTCTATCCTCTGTACCTCCTAGAAGCCCTTATTATTGACATGTTGACTTTGTTCTCTAAGAAATGATGATCTAACATAACCTTTGTTCCAGAGATGAGTGGTGAGGAGTCAGAAGACTTGAATTGGAATCTTGGCTCTTCTCCTTCTTTCCTGTGTGATGGTAGGGAAATCATTTAGTGTTTTGGGGCCTGAGGTTTCTCTTCTATAAAGTGAAGTCTTGAACTAGATGACATCATTGAGGAGTGAGAAGGGAACTCAGAGGCCATTTAGACTAAACTTTTCATCTTGCAGTTGAAGGAATTAAAGCCAATGGAGGTGAAATGACATATTCGGTCACATAAGGTGACCTTATTGGTCACAAAGTCACACAAATCAGAGAAAGACTGTAACCACCAAACCTTTGACTCCAGGACCAGTACTATTCCCATCTTTCTATTTCTAAGGTATCCTCCATCTCCAAGTCTGTAATCCTATATCCTGACATAGAAGGTCAAAAGAAACTTAGAGGGGAGGTGTTGGTTTTCTTTTCTGCTGCCACCACCCAAATCATCCAAGGATATCAGAATCTGACATGGACTGTGGCACCAATTCCTCTTTAAACAATGACTCGCTAGCGACTCATTTCAGATCCTGAAGACAATTACTATAGCTAGGAGTGAAAAACATTTCCCCCAGAGATCTAAAAGTCTCAGTCCTTAGATTTCCTTGGATAAGGCTCTCTAGTAGTTTTCCCAGAAATATTTTTCTAGTTGCTACTTTTTATACTTCATCATCCTATCTCCTAGTTCTCATGTCAGCATTCATTGAAGGTCTCCAGGTTCTGTGGGAATCCCCCTGTTCTTCCATCAGTTGCCCTTCAGTCTCCTTGGGCAGCTGAGCAGGTTATTTAAATCACTAGAGACTATTTCCCAGTATTGTTTGCCTTTTATTTTAAAGAGGACCAGTGACGTCACAGGGTGACATCTTGACTCAGGTGTCAGTTGGATTTTTTTTTTAAACCCTTGTACTTCGGTGTGTTGTCTCATAGGTGGAAGATTGGTAAGGGTAGGCAATGGGGGATAAGTGACTTGACCAGGGTCACACAGCTGGGAAGTGGCTGAGGCTGGATTTGAACCTAGGACCTCCTGTCTCTAGGCCTGACTCTCAATCCACTGAGCTACCCAGCTGCCCCATCAGTTGGATTTAATGAAGGCAGAGTTGCATGAATTTGTCAGCTTTATTCTCTCTTCCAGAGTCATTGAAGTCCAGGGGCAAGACAAAAGTCAGGACAACTGACAATGGTCCAGGATGAAGGGGATGGCATTGGCATCCTCCATGTCTGACTAAGTTCTAAGTATTCCATAGAACTTGCTTCAGTCACCTTAACAGCAATTGGGGAAAAAAAGTTCTCATTTGCCCATTCTGCCTGGGGGAAGTCTTCACATACTTGGGGTAAACATCCCCTAACTCACTGAAAAGTTTAAAGTCTGTCACTTACTCACAACTTGCTTTAGCCTATTTGTTGAGACAGTTTTCTGGGGTTCAGCTGACATGCTTGCCACAGACTCTTGGAGACACAGGTGAGAGTTGGGTGAATGATAGATGCCAGAGGTGCTAGTTCTTCCTGAATATCCCGTCCACCCTGCTACCTAGTACAGCCAAGAGGGGAACCACACATTCCTTTCATCATTACCATACTAATGGGGGGAAAAGATTCATAACCAATGAATGGTAGTATAATATTTAGTTAATAAAAGAAGGGCTTTAAGCAACATACTCTGAGAATCTCTATGGAGAAGGGGTTGACTAAGGAAGGTTTATAGAAGAAGGGGCAGTAAAGGGGTCCTTCAAAGAAAGGATTGGCTTCAACTGTCAGAGATGAGGATGAGGAAGTACCATGTTGGAAATGGGAGCCAGTGGGAACAAAGGCACTGTGAAGGAAGAGAGCAGGAAGGAAGACTAGATAATAGTCTGTTTGGCTAAACATAGAATATTCAAGGGAGTAGTAGGAGATAAACCTGCTAAGATACCCTCAAGGCAGATTGTGAAAGGTTTTGAATATAAATTTGTACATTATTTTGTTAAGAAATAGTGTGCTTCTGTGTGTTTTTTTTTTTTTTTTTTTTTTTTTTTTTTTTTTTTTTAGTGCAATCCCATGATCAGGGTGTTGACTCTGGGGAGGATTTTTAGACAAAATCAGAATGATGAATTAGAGAGAGAATAAACTAGATCAGTGATGGGCAAACCTTTTAAAGAGGAGACCAAAGGAAAGGAAATGCTCATCTGTCAGTCTGTTTCTAAGGCAACTCTTTCAAAGTTTCATTGTATTGTATCTTACTCATTGTATTCGTCAGGTTAGGAATAATGTCCCAGCCTGGGTGGATAGAACATTTCACAGGGCTTCATCTGGTGGGTGGGCTGTAGCTTGCCCATCACTGGACTAGAGCAAGGAAGACCAAGGAGGAGTATATTACAAAAGACCAGGCTGAAAGTAATGATGGCTTTAAGATGCTGGTTGCAGTGAGAGATAAAGGAGAGAATTTATTGACAAGAGAGTGAATTTTATTTATTTTTTTAGAAATAAAAGAGAGGCTTGATCCCATTTCATCAGAACTGAAGCTGGATTACAAAATAGGTATTAATTTTTTATACCTATAATTAAGAGTATAAGATCCTTGAGGGCAGGGCTGCGTACACTTTTGTTTTGTTTTACCAGTTTTTAGCAAGACCACTTAAACATAGAGAGGAGAGGCAGCAGGCTGCCTGAGGTTCGAGATTAGACCCAGATTGGAAATGGAAAAATTTTAAATTTTGTGCCAGTTGGCAGGGATCAGCCTACCAGGGGGAGAGAGAGAAAGAAGAAGGAGGAGGAAAAAAAGAACAGAATGAAGAAAAAAAAAAAGAAATTTGTAAATATAGTTAGATTGCATTTCATCTGGCCTAGATGAAAAAAAAAACTTCACTAGATTTGTTTGAGAGAACAATTAGAGTATTATGCCCAAAATGCTTCAGGAAATTGGAGATTATATGCTTTGTTGTCAGAAAAATGTCTACTTTCTTAGTTTAAATATGTATACATCTACATTGAAAAATAACACCAATTATAGGATGTCCTCAGATTTTGTACATGCCATATTTGGGAGAAAAGTAGAGCCTATATTTTCTACAACTTTGTGTGTCCTGGGGACATCGAAGTATTACCCAGTCCCATACATTTTCCACTCTTGAAAATAATTGGGTGCCAACCAGTAAGTATATTATAAAAGACTCCTTACATAGGCTATTTATTCAAGGCTTAACTTAGTAGAAGAAAGCTCTTGTGGAGAATTTTAATTTGATCTATAAATAGGAAACTCAAATTATGTTTATGATTTTAGTAAAGTATTTGATATAACATTTCCCCAAATCCAATCAAGTTGATGAAAATTATATTGGATTTGAAAACTGCTAAGTGGAACTCAAAAGACAAGACAAGAAAAAGAAAAGATCAATTTCACACTATCAGATTCTTATGAGGAATTTTTCAACTGAAAAATTCATCCAGAGCAAGTGATGAATCATAGAACAATTTTATGTAGTAACTTAAAGATACTTAACAAAGGATATAATTAATAAATCAGGTCCAGTTTTGAAGAAATAAATAAAACAACTAAATATGTGTCATTTTATTTCAATGTTATGCTTCTGTAATAAATTAATAATTTATAAGTAAAAGTGGAACAAAGGGGGAGATAACAAATACTGCAATTTGCATTACTAATTAAAACCTACAAATGGGATAAATTAATATAGTTATAGCTAAAATATAAATTTCAGGTTAAGATGCATGAGGTCAGCTTTTTTAATCATAGTGGCTATTAATGATGCAACAGTGTTTATTATCCTAATAGTATTTATATAAAGCATTAAGGTTTGCAAAACATTTTACAAATATCATATCAGTTTATTCTCACAATAATTCTTTGAAATTTGTCCAATTATTGTCATTTTATAAGAGAGAAAAGTAAGGCTAAGAGAGGTTAAGTGATTTGCCCAGGGTGACAAAGCTAGTAAATGTCTGAGGCTGATTTGAACTCAGATCTTTCCGAGCCCACTGACTCACCCAACTATTCTAATTTAATATTAAGAATTCACCACCAGACCCAGGCAGGCTAGGATAATCTCTCTACTTTTCCACACATATGATACATATTGGGTTGAATGAGAAATGGAAGGGAAAAGGACAAAATATAAACAGAACTTGAAATCTCAAATGCTTTTTTCAATTGCAGTTTCCAGATGCTCATGGAAAATTTCCATCTGATCTCTCACACTCTATACCAAGATAAAGTATATTATTTAGACATAAGGATGATACTATAAATAAATTTAGGAGAGCATAAAATAGTTTACCTGTCAGATTTTTTGGAGAAGGGAAGAATTTATAACCAAATAAGAGATAGTGAATATTATAAAATATAAAATGAATAATTTTGACTCTATTAAATTTAAAAGGTTTTGTGTGAATAAGATCAATGTAGCCAAGATTGGAAGGGAAACAACAAAATAGGAAAATTTTATTAAAAAATTGTCCAAAACATTTTCCTAATAAAGGCCTAATTTCTCAAATTTATAAAGAACTAAGTCAAATTTATAAGAATACAAGCTATTTCCCAATTGTCAAAAGATATGAACAAGCAGTTTTCAGATGAAGAAATCAAAACTATCAATAATCATATGAAAAAATATTCTAAATCCCTGATTAAGGAAATGTAAATTAAAACAACACTGAGGTACCACTTCACACCTATTAGTATAGTAAATATGACAGCAAAGGAAAGTGATAAAGGTTGGAGAGAATGTGAGAAAACTGGGGTACTATTGCACTATTGGTAGAGTTGTGAACTGATCCAAAAAGTGGGGGCAACTTGGAACTATGACCAAAGAACCATCAAACTGTGCATACCCTTTCATTCAGTAATATCACCATTAGGTCTGTATTCCAAAGAGATTTTTAAAAAAGAGAAAATACCTATATGTACAAAAATACTGATATCTGCTCTTTTTGTAGTGGCAAAGAATTGGGCATTGAAGGGATGTCCATCAATTGGGGAATAGTTAAACAAATTGCGGTATATGTTGGTGATGGGATACTATTATACTATAAGAAATGATGAACTGGATGATTTCAGAAAAAAGTGGAAAAGAACTACTTAACTGATGAAGAGTGAAATAAGGAGAGCCAGAGGAACACTACATAGAACAGCAATACTGATCAACTGTGAAAGATTTAGCTACTCTCCACATTACAATGATCCAGGACAATTCCCAAGGACTTATGGCAAAGAATGCTATCCACCTCCAAACTACTTTTCATTTTTGTTCATTTGTGTTTTTCTTTTGGGGTTTTGGTTTTATATGAGTATTCTATTATAATAATGTACAATATGGAAATATGTTTTGCTAGATAATACAGGTATAACCCAGATCAAATTGTTTTCCATCTCTTGGAGGGGAAATGGGAAGGAAGGGAAGGAAAAAGACAATTTAGATCTTATAACTTCAGAAAACATATGTGGAAATTTGTTATTACATGTAATTGGGAAAATAAAATATCTTTAAAAAAAGACCATATCTAACTCAAAAAAATAACAGAAAATTTCCATTTAAATATCTTGTTATGACTTCAAAATTATAATAGCATTAGGACACGTAGTGCAGAGAATACCTGGCCTGAAATCAGGAAGATCTGAATTCAAATCCAGCCCCAAACCCTTACTAGTTGTGTGACCCTGGGCAAATCACTTAACCTCTATGCATTTCAGTTTCCTTGTCTGCAAAATGGGGATATTAGTACCTACCTCTGAGAGTTGTTGTGAGGATGAAATGAGATGATAATTGTAAATCCCTGAATACAGTGCTTGGTACTGAGTGAGTGAATGCTGTATAAATGTTTGTTGTTATTATTTTGGAAGGATATAGAGAAAGAGGAATAGAAATAGGACAAGGACTAAACCCTGCTTGGATGATTTCAACTATAAAAAGCAGAAGGTAAAAGGAGAAAAAAAATCAGTGAGATTAGAGAGGCTTGAAGACATTTCTAGATTAGGATGTTAGATATACCCAAAGGAGAACAAGGATTCAAAAAGGAGGGGATACTAATTGACAAATGGTCAGAGGATATGAATAGACAGTTTTCAGATGAAGAAATCAAAACTATCAATAATCAAATAAAAAATGTTCTAAATTCTTCCTGATTAAAGAAATGCAAATCAAAACAACTTTGAGGTACCACCTTATACCTAGCAGAGTGGCCAATATGACAGACAGTGAAGGAAAATGATAAATGTTGGAGGGGATGTGGCAAAATTGAGACACTAATGCATTGCTGGTGGAGTTGTGAATTTGATCCAACCATTCTGGATGGCAATTTGAAATTATGCCCAAAGGACTTTAAGAGAATGCCTGTCCTTTCATCCAGCCATACCACTACTAAGTTTGTATTCCAAAGAGATAAAAAATGGGAAAGGATTAGTTCATACAAAAATGTTCATAGCTGCACTTTTTGTGGTGGCAAAAAATTGGAAAATGAGGGGGTGTCCCTTGACTGGGGAATGGCTGAACAAATTGTGGTATATGATGGTAATGGAATATTATTGTGCTATAAGGAATGATGAATCAATGGATTCCTATAAGAACTGGAACAACCTCCATGAACTAATGTGGAGTGAAATAAATAGAACCAGGAGAACATTAAATACAATAACTGAAGCATTGTGGGATGATCAAATATAATAAACTTTGCTACTAAAAGCAATGCAATGATCCAGGAGGGTTATGAGAGACTTAGGAGAAAGAATGCTATCCACAGCTAGAGAAAGAACTGTAAGAGTAGAAATTCATAAGAAAACAGGTAATTTATCACTTTTTTTATTTTAAACCCTTAACTTCTGTGTATTGACTTATAGGTGGAAGAGTGGTAAGGGTAGGCAACGGGGGTCAAGTGACTTGCCCAGGGTCACACAGCTGGGAAGTGTCTGAGGCCAGATTTGAATCTAGGACCTCCTGTCTCTAGGCTTGGATCTCAATCCACTGAGCTACTCAGCTGCCCCCTGATTTATCACTTTTTTAAAAGGGCATATGATTTGGGGTTTTGGTTTTAAAAGATTACTCTATTACAAAAATGAATAACATGGAAATAGGTTTTGAGTGATAATATATGTATTATCCAGTGGAATTGTGGGTCAGCTACGTGGGGTGGGGGAGAGAGGGGAAGGAGACAGTAAGAATCATGGAATCATGGAAAAAATTAAAATTTAAATTAAAAAAGGAGGAGCTAATAAACAAAGACCAATGTTACAAGGAGTACAAATAGAATAAGAAATCAGGAAAGACCACTGGATTTGGTGACTGGGCATTTATAATTGAGTGCACAGTCTCAGTAGGATAGAGAGAGAAGACAGTAAGGGGTTAGAGATCTAGAAAGAGAAGGTACCTTAGAGTCATGAATCTCTTATTTTACAGATGATAACACTGAGTTACAGATATGGAAGTGATTTGCCCAGGCCCATATAGCTAATAATGGTTTGAGGTTGGAATCAGTCAGTTCTTTTCAACTTTCAATTCATAGGACCATCTGGAATATTGTGTTGCCTGTACTATGTGTGAGAGATTTAAAATGTGTATTTAATAGAATTGAATTTAACAGGACCAAGACTACCATAGCCTTGAAAGCATAGGCTCAGAATAATTTCTGGTCTTTATTACTCACCAAGCATAGCCACAACTAGCATGGACTTCTATACTGGCTCGCATAAAGAAGGAGTAGTAATGGAAAAGAAGCAATCTAAAAAAAAAAGAAATTGGGGCAGCTAGGTGGTTCAGGGGATTGAGAGACAGGCTTAGAGAAGGGAGGTTCTAGCTTTGAATCTGGCCTCAGACACTTCCTTGGTGTGACCCTGATGAAGTCACTTAGCCTCCATTGCCTAGCCCTTACCACTCTCCTGCCTTGGAACCCTTACACGGTATTTATTTATTTTTGGTTCTAAGATGGAAGGTGTGTTTTAAAAAAATGAAATCATCCAAAAATAACCTCATTACAAATGCAGAGACA
Source organism: Gracilinanus agilis (assembly GCF_016433145.1). Classification (NCBI taxonomy): domain Eukaryota; kingdom Metazoa; phylum Chordata; class Mammalia; order Didelphimorphia; family Didelphidae; genus Gracilinanus; species Gracilinanus agilis. The sequence goes on along the minus strand of NC_058134.1, from coordinate 53,691,502 downwards.
ATGATTCCATATTTCTGAAATACACAGACATCCCATCCAGTCTGTCTCCATCCCATGACGTAAAATCCTTACTCATGGATTCCTACCACCATGACACTTCTTAAACATTAACCCTAAAAGTCACTATACTCCATTTTATGCTCAGTCCTCACCTTCCCTCAGCAAAACTACTACTACTACTACTACTACTACTACTACTACTACTACTACTACTACTACTACTACTACTACTACTACTACTACTACCACCTCTACCACCACAACTATTACTTCCTCCTTCTCCTCCTCCTCCTCCTTTTTCTCATCTTCCTTTTCCTTCTCCACCTCTCCCTCCCTCTCCTTTCCTCTTTGTCTTCTTTTTCTATCTGCTCTCTACTTTCAGTAGCCATAACTTATTTTTTAAAAATAATTTTGTTCTTTTGTTTTTATGCCACCAATATTTCTTAACGTATCATTCCCCTTATACACTTCAGAGAATAACAAAGTATATATACAGAGAGGGAAAAAATAAAGAGTTTCAGCAAAACAAACGTAGCGAAAGAATCTGATGTTACATTCTGTGTGCCACAGTCATGGTTTCTCATTTCTCTAAAGAAATAGTGGAGATGCCCTCTCATTTCTCTTCTTTCCAGGTGAACTTGGTCATAATTTCTCAGTGTTCAGTTTCAGTATTTTTTCTTTCTTACCATTGTTTTCTAAGGCTCCTTTATTCTGCCTTCTCAACTCTATCATGTAGTGGTGCTATACAATTAGGAATCAAATATTATAATGTGACCACAATTAGTACTAAGCAAGAGTTGAGGAAGGGAGAGCCTCACAACTTCCCCTAAGCCACCAGGTGTGATATCAGACCTTCTCCTATGGCCCAATCTATACTCTTTCAATTTAGCTATCCAGTCATTTTAACTCTTGGACTGCCACAGCAGTATTGATTTAAAAATATTAAATTTTAAAATAACATAGTACAGTTTGCAGTTGTCTCAGGATTGTATAAAAAGAAGAGATATAAATGGAGTCATTTTGTAGAACATATTAGAAAAATATAATCAAAGATTACATGACTTCCAAATTGTTTTCATTTAATTTTAAGAAATCAAGAGGGGTCAGCTAGGTGGCGGTGGCTCAGTGGATTGAGAGTCAAGGCCAGAATTAGGAGATCCTGGGTTCAAATCTGGCCTCAGACACTTCCTAGCATTGTGAACATGGGGAAGTCATTTAACCCGCATTGCCTAGCCCTTACCACTTTTTCTGCCTTGGAACAAATACACAGGATTAGTTCTAAAATGGAATGTAAGGGTTTAAAAGAAAGATTTCAGGTTGGAAAATAATGATGCCTTGATAACAAACTCATGGATAACTAGTTTGGGACATTGTGCTGAAACATAGCAGAAGACCAGGTAGAGATTGAAATATATTTTTAAAATGTACCTACCTCTATTTTATTTTGTAAGAAAAAAATGACCTCATGTTTTCTCTGACAGATGTTCTGTTTGAAAACCTAGAATACGGGATAATCTAACCAGGGAGGAAATATTCCTCTTTTGTAAAATTAGGGACTTTGGCTAAATATCTAAGATGTTTTTTACCCCTAAACCTAAGACTGTAATTTTTTAAAATCTGAATTGGATCTAAAATTATTTGTAGAAAGATTTCAGAAGTGGTACACAATTTATTCTTTCTTTTAAAAAAATATTTTTATTATCATGCAAAAATATTTCCATATTGGTCATTGTTATAAGAGTACACTCATAAAAAAAATCTCCAAACAAAACCATAAACATGCAGATGTGAAAGATAGTATGCTTTGATTCACATCCATCCAATTCCAACAGTTTATTTTTTTTCCTTTGGAGGTAGATAGCATTTTTTGTCTTCAGTTTTTTAGAACTGTCCCAGATAATTGCATTGCTGAGAGTAGCCAAGTTTTCATAGTTTATCATAACCCAAATATTGCTGTTAGTGTGTATGAAGTTCCCCTGGTTCTGCTTATTTCACTCTATATCAGTTCATGCAGATCTTTCCAGCTTTTTCTGAAATAATTTTGCTTATTGTTTCTTATAGCACAATAGTATTCCATCACCATGTGCCACAATTTCCAGCCATTTTTCAATTGATGGACATCCCCTTATGCCACTAAAATAAGAGAAAAAACTGCTATAAATTTTTTTGTACAAGAATGTCCTTTCTCCATTTTTGTTTTCTCTTTGGGGGTACAAACTAAATACTGATATTACAGGATCAAAGGGTATGTACAGTTTTAGAGCCCTTTGGGCATAGCTCCAAATTGCCCTTTGCATGTGTCCCTATTTTGCCACACCTCCTCCAACATTTATCACTTTTCTTTAATGTAATATTGGGCAAACTGATAGGTGTGAGCTGTTTTAATGTGCATTTCTCTATTCATTAGTCATTTAGAACACTTTTTCATATGATTATCAATGGCTTTTATTTCTTCACCTGAAAACTGCTTGTTCATATCCATTGACCACTTGGCAATTGGAGAATGGTTTGTACTCTAGAAAATTTGACTTTGTTCTCTATAAATTTGAGAAATTAGGCCTTTATTAGAGAAATTTATTATAAAATTCTGCCTCCTCAATTTGTTGTTTCCCTTCTAATTTTGGATACATTGGTTTTGTTTCTATAAAAGATTTTCAATTTAAAATAATCAAAATTTGATATCTTGCAATGCTCTCAATCTCATCTTCAGTCATAAATTCTTCCCTTCCCTAAAGATTTGCCAGGTAAGCTATTCTATGTTCACCTAACTTAGTTATGGTATCACTCTTTTTTTCTAAATCATATATCCAATTTGATCATATCTTGGTAAAGGGTATGAAATATTGGTCTACACCCAGTTTCTGCCATACTGTTTTCCAATTTTCCCAGTAGCTTTTGTTAAACTGTGAGTTCTTATTCCAAAAGCTGGGGTATTTGGGTTTATCAAATACAATGTTACTAAAGTCATTTACCCTTCTATATTGTGTATCTAATCTATTTAATTGATCTGACATTCTATTTCATAGTCAGTACTAGACTTTTGTTGATTACTGCTTTATAGTAGTTTGATGTCTGATACTGCTAGGTCACCTTCCTTCACATTTTTTAAATTAGTTCCATTGATATTCTTGATCTTATGTCCTTCCAGATGAATTTTATCATTTTTTTCTAATTCTATAAAATATTTATTTGTTAGTTTGATAGGTATGGCATTAAATGAGTAAATTAATTTAGAAATCTCATTTTTTATATTATCTCTCTGTACCCATGAGCAATGATTATTTTCACACTTGTTCAGATCTAACTTTATTTATGTGAAAAGTATTTTGGACTGTGTAACTCTGGGCAAGTCACTTAACTCACATTGCCTAGTCCTTATAATTCTTCTGTCTTAGAACAATACACAGTATTGATTCTAAGGTGGAAGATAAAGGTTTTATAAAAAAGTGTTTTGTAATTGTGTTCATATAATTCCTGGATATTATTGGCACATAGATTCCCAAAATTTTATAATTTTCTAGAGTCATTTTAATGGAATTTCTTTTTCTTTCTTGCTGCTGAAATCTGTTGGTATTATGTAGAAATGCTGATGATTTATGTCTGGATTTATTTTGTATCCTTCAACTTTACTAACATTATTAATTATTTCAACTATTTTTAAGGTGATTCTCTAGGATTCTCTAAGTATATCATCATATCTACAAAGAGTGATAGTTTTTTCTCACTACCTACTTTAATTCCTTAAATTTCTTTTTCTTATTGCTAAAGCTAGCATTTCTAATACAATATTAAATAATCATGGGGATAATGGGCATTTTTGCTTCACTCCTGATCTTATCTCAATTGCAGATGATACTTGCTGATGGTTTTAGAGAAATAGCACTTATTTTAAGGAATAGCCTATTTGTTCCTATTCTCTCCAGTTTTTTTAATAGGAACAAGAGTATTATTTTATTTTGTCAAAGGCTTTTTTCTGCATCTATTGAAATAATTGTAATTTCTGTTAGTTTTGTTATTGAAATAGTTAATTATGCTGTTAGTTTTCGCAATATTAATCCAGCCTTGTATTCTGGGTATAAATCTCATCTGATCATAGTGAATGATCTGCATGATATATTGCTAGTATTTTATTTAAAAATTTTGTTTCTATATTCATTAATAAAATTGGCCTATAATTTTCTTTCTCTGCTTTGGCTCTTTCTGACTAGGATAATGGTACCATATTTGTGCCATAAAAAGAATATGGTAGGATTTCTTCTTTGCTTATTTTCCCCAAATAGTTTATATAGTTATTGAGATTAATTGTTATTTAAATGTTTGATTGAATTCATTTGTGATTTCATCTAGCACTGGGGATTTTTTTTGGAGGGCAGAGTCCATTGATGGTTTTTTCCAATTTCATTTTCTGAAATGTAATTATTTAAGTATTCCATTTCCTCTTTTGCTAATCTGGGCAATTTATATTTTTGTAAATCTTCATACATTTCTCTTAGATTATCATATTTATTGGCATATAATTGGGCAAAAAAACCAAAGCTCCTTATACTTGTTTTATTAATTGATAATGAGTTGATCCATTTCATTTTTATGCCAACTCTTTGATTTTCTTCTTTCCTTTTTTTAATCAAATTCACCAGTGCTATTTTATTTTTTCCCCATGAAATCAATTTCTAGGCTTATTTATTAGTTTGATGATTCTCTTACTATCAATTCTATCCATTTCTCCTTTAATTTTCACATGTCCAATATAGTCTTTTATTGGGGATTTTAAATTCGTTTCTCTTCTAGTTTTTTAGTTGAATGCCCAATTCATTGACATATATTTCCTCTATTTTATTGATGTAAACATTTAGAGATATAAAATTTTCCTTATGTATTGCTTTGACTTTATCCCATAAATTTTGATATATTGTCTCCTCATTGTCATTCTCATTAATGAAAGTATTGATTGTTGCTATAATTTTTTTCTTTGACCCACCCTCTTTTTAACATTTGATAATTTAGTTTTGAAATAATTTTTGATTTGTCTTCCCATAGACTTGAATTGATTATAATTTTTATTGAGTTATGGTCTGGAAAAGGCTACATTTATTATTTCTGCTCTTCTGCATTTGGTTGTGAAGATTTTTATGCCCTAACACATGGTTACTTTTTGTATTGGAGCTATATACTGCTGAAAAAAGATATATTCCTTTCTTTTCTCTAGAGATCTATTAGTTCTAATTTTTCTAAAATTTCGCTCACTTCATTTACTTATTTCTTTTTAAATTTTTTTGGATTGATTTGTCAACATCTGAAAGGGGGAAGTTGAGGTCCCCCCATTAGTGTGGTTTTACTGTATATTTCCTCCTGAAACTAATTTAATTTCACTTTTAAAATTTTGGAGGCTATACCATTTGTTGCATATATTTTTAGTATTGATAATACTTCATTGTCTATATTATCTTTTAGTAAGATGAAATTTCCTTCCTTATCTCTTTTAATCAGAACTATTTTTAGTTTAGCTTTATCTCAGATCATGATTGCTACTCCTTTTTTTACTTCAGATGATATACAATCAGTTCTTCTCCAGCCCCTTGCCTTTACTTTGTGTGCATCTTCCTGCCTCAAATGTATTTCTGGAAAACAGCATATAATAGGATTCTCATTTTTAATCCACTCTGCTCTCTGCTTTCATTTTATGGGTGATTTCATCCTATTCACATTCACAGTTATGATTAGCAACTATGTATTCGTGTTCAATACAACATACGTATTCATACAACTATGTACCAACTATTCACCTCCATCTTATTTTCCTCTTTTGATCCTGCTTTTACTCTGTCCCTCATCACATGTGTTTTGATTTTAATCACCATCCCTACTTCCCCCTTTTATTACCCCATGCCCCTTGTCTTATTTGCCTCCTATTTATTTATAGAATATGATTGGATTTTATATCCAAATAAGTATGGTTGTTATTCCTTCTCTGAACCAGTTACAATGAGAATAAGGATTAAGCTTTGCCCGTCATGACCCTCATCCTTCTCTCCATTGTAAAATTTTTTCATGCCTCTTTAGGTTACAGTATTTAGTCCATTTTATCTCTCTCTCTTCCCTTTTCTCTCAGTTCAATCCTATAAAATCATGATTTTTTTCACATATCATATCATCCTAATCAAATTATCACAACCTCTGTCTATATATACTTCTTCTAACTTATCTAACACTGATCATTTTTTAAAAGAATTACAAATATCTTTTTTCCACATAGGAATACATACAATTTAACCTAACTGAATCATTTCAATTTTTTCTTTCTCATTTACCCTTTTATACTTCTCTTGGGTCTTGTATTTTGACATCAAATTTTCTCTTTAGGTCTTGTCTTCTCATCAGGAATGCTTGGAAGTCTATTTTATTATGTGACTATTTTTTTTCCCTTGAAAGAATATACTCATTTTTGCTGGATAGGTAATTCTGGGTTGTAAACCTAGATCTTTCACCTTCTAGAATACCATATTCCATGCCTTCTGATGCTTTAAAGTGGAGGCTGCTAAATCCTGTATAAACCCGACTTTAGCTTCATGGGATTTGAACTGTTTCTTTCTGGCTGCTTGTACTATTTTTTTCTCTTGTCTTGGGGACTCTTAAATTTAGCTATAATATTCCTGGGAGTTGTCATTTGATTATTTATTTCCTGAGGTGATCTGTGGATTCTTTCGATTTCTACTTTACTCTCTAGTTCAAGAATATTAGGGTAGTTTTCTTTGATAATTTCTTGTATTATGAGGACCATAATTTTTTTCCTTTTTAATCAATTAATTTCAAGTAGTCCAGTAATTCTTAAATTGTCTCTCATGTATCTAGACAGTTTTTTTAGTTCTCTCTCTCTCTCTCTCTCTCTCTCTCTCTCTCTCTCTCTCTCTCTAATTAAATCAACCATCATTCCAAAATGCCAACACACCAAGCCCCCTCACCCTCAAAATCACACCCTCCCTAATCCCAGCCCAACCACTGACTCCTCTACTAATGCCTTCTATTTCTAAAGGGAAAAAAATCCTAAAAAGGTTAAGGTTCCTGAATTTATGGGTGGAAGAAGTGAAGGAGGGGAAGGAGGAAAGGAAGGACCTGTCTGACTGGATAGTTACACTTCAGAATAGAGTGAGGGCCAGAAATTCATTTAGCACCAAAAACCCTGTCTCCTAGCCCCCATGCCTGTCTCTCCCTTAATCAATTCAGGCCCCAGGCCCCTTCTGAATGCCCTCTCCACTCTAGTTCATGCCACCATTCTCCCTACAAATATGACCCTCCACCTTGATGCCCCTTCTATACCTCTTACTGTGTGGAGACCCCAATTCTACCTTCCAAAACCCTATGAAGCCATTTGATGCTCCATTAGGAGAGGAAGTTGTATGCAAAGCCTTGGTGGGAAGGTGGGGAACAGGGTGGGGAGTTAGGTAAGAAGAGAGAAACTTTTATTTTTATGTTTACAGTCTCTGGGGGATCCCTTCCCAAGATTCTTGGGTACTTCTGGGGGAGGAGGCTCAGTTTCCCCTGTTCAAGTTTTCTAGTTTCACACCCTGTTCAAGTTTTCTAGTTTCACTGCAATAACTTGGAGTTATTGCAGCTGCTCAAGTTGGCAATTTTCTCATCTAGCCCACAGCTGCCCAGCATAAGATGAGGTAGCTGCTGGGTGACCACATCCAGAAGCTCAGAAGGTGTCAGTGTCTCCTTCTTCCCTGCTATTGAATACTGATGAAAATTTTTGATAAGGGTTTCTATGGCCTGTTCTACATCACTGAAGTCCTGGACATCCTTAGCATTTCATAATGACACTGTCCCATGAAGGCCTGGGTGAGTGATAGGGCAGGGGATCACTTCTTTGATATCTGGGAGTCTAATCCTATGGTGTGTCACTGATAGACCAGTGGTTTATCTTCTGCCTGCAAGAGTTTCTGGGACAGAGACAGGAGCAGCCGGCTCACCTGGTCCAGCCCTTTTACCTCCAAGCAGTTGTTTTTTCAATGAGATATTTCATGTTTTCTTCTGGATTTTTTCATTCTTTTGATTTTGTTTTATTGTTTATTGATGTCTCATGAAGTCTTTCAGTTTTAGTTGCACAATTTTAGTTTCTAAACTGATAGAAGAAAATCATTCATTTTATTTGACCAATTCTGCTATTATTTTCTTCTTGCATTGCTTTCATTTCTTTTCCCAATTTTTCCTCTGCCTCTCTTAATTGAGTTTTGAAATCTTTTTTGAGCTCTTCTAGAATCTGAGACCAATTCCTATTTTTTGAAACTTTGCATGTGTTGTTTGCTATATTTTCACTATCCTCTTCTGTGTCTGTGCTTTGCTCTTTGTCACCATAAAATTTTTCTATGATTTGGTTTTTTTTTTGTTTGCTCATTTTCCCAGCCTTTTTCTTGACATTCATTTTTATTTTAAAGGTGGGCTCAGTTTTCATGGAGGAGAGGGCACTCAAACTTCAGTTCTTCCTGGATGCTACCCTTAGCCTTATTTCTTAGTTTCTACAAATTTCAGTTTCTTCCAAGGTGGTATGATGGTCTGGGAGATGGGAGCTTTGAAAGACTCTTTCTACTGCTGATTAAACCACCCCATGAGACTGTCTATGGCTTGCAGAGCTCAAAGTGAGCTACCCTGTGCTAGGGCTCAAAAGTCTAGTCTCAGGCTTGGGTGGGAGTTCATACAGATCCAGCATGCAACACAGACTGCTTCTTGCTGAGTCTCAAGTGCTCACCACAATCTTGGGCTGGGGCTGTTGGCCTCACTTTGGGCCTTCACAGATTAGGTGGACTTTGCAAACTGCCTTGCACTAAGATTCTAGGTCTTACTGCAGGCTTATGCTGGGGCTTGGAACTGTAGGTACGGTTGCACTGTTGTTGGCTTAGGCAGGGTCTCAGTCTCAGGGTATGATCATTGGCTTAGGCCCAGTTTCAGAACCTGTTCTAGGTACTCCTTGGTATAGCCTCCTGCATGCTGTGCTCCCTTTTCATCCCAGGGAACCATACCTCCTCTACTTACCTTTTAAGTTGTTGTCTACATGAAAGTTGCTTCACTATATCTCTTTGTTGGTTCTTTCACTCCTATATTAATTTTGAAGCATTATTTTACAGTTGTTTGGAGAGGATTTTTGTGGTGGTTTGAGTTTTACCTGCTTCTACTCCACCATCTTCTTTATTCTTTCTTTTATCTACCTGGGACAGAGGGACTTTAGAAAATATTCTGTATTTGTCCCTTTCTTGATTACTGACAAAGAGGCCACTATTTTTTGTAAGTATTTTTTTTTAAAACTATAGTTCCTCATTTGAATATTTTTTGAAAATATTTTAAATAGCCACATATGTATAGATATCTTCATTGTAAATAGGTAGGGAAGTATTTTTAATAATTTTAGGAGCTTTGATTTCACTGGCAAGAGTATTCCTTCTACCTGAGCAAATATAAGTTCTTGATGCTCTTATAGACAAATTAGTGAGTTGTTATGAGAAAAACAAACAAGATCATCAGTTGTTGGCTCACTCTGTTGCAAAGCCTCTTCTAACTTAACTAAATTCATTCTTGGCTAACATGATTGTGGTGACCCAAAGATAGCAATCACCAGACTTTGTATTTCACTTGTATAGTCTTTAGGATTTCCTTCATACTAGGAGCATAGGAAAGCTACCATGATGAAAAAATACTTCTTTAGTTCAAATTCTTTCTATAACTGTAGAATACATGAAAAAATATTCAAGTCAGATAGTTATCTGACTATCAATTCTGATTTTTTCCAGATTTATTTTAATCAAATATCTCTTTCCTTTCTTATTCTATTTTCTTCAATATTTCAAGTCATATGCTCCAAAAAAATGGCATCCCATCGATGATGAACTGACTTGAAAATTTTTCTGGTATTTAATCATTTACTTTATCAGTACCATTAAGCCCCATAAAGTTAGAATGCTAAGAAAAAAAATCCATTTTGGTTGTTGGGGTAGAATCAGATTCTTTACAATCAGAAAAGTTGCTCAGCTTTAGACCAGCAGGTTATAAATTTGGGCAATCAGTAGAATTTATTCAAGTTTGAAAATTATAATTGTCTTTTGTAATTACTAGAAGATATTCTGTTGGCCTATAATATGAATATTCAAAAGCTTTGTATTTTATTTAGAACAAGGTACTCCTCCTGTGGGAATTCCTTCTATGGAATCAGATTGCAATCCATCTGTTCCTTAGTAGATAAATCCTAGGGCATTGCCTGAAGCAAAAGAGTTTAACAGACTTCCCCAGAGTCACACTGTTGTAGAGCCTGAATTTGAACTCTGGTCTTTCTTGCCTACAAACCCAACACTTTATTTGTGAAAACAAGATGACTTTACAGAGCTAATAAAATAGTCCTCAAGTCAATTTTGATTAGTTCTCTTTTGAGAAATACAGTTTTACATAAGGATATTAAGTGATAATTAGTAACTTACCAGTTCCTTGTGTATTTTCCAGTAGTCTCTCATCAAGGTTGACCCTGAAGACAATTATAAAGCAGGAAAAATTATTTTAATCTACCCCCTATTTTGTAACCTTTTCCCTTCTTTGTTAGCATCTCTTTCTCATCTTCAGGATGCTATTGCTACATTTTTATTTTCATTTCCCTTCTTCCATAACCTATTCCCCAAGGAAATTATGATTGTCATGTAGACCCTGGTGGAATGTGTCTCATCTCTCCAACCACAAGCATCTTTGCCTTCTGGGCATTATCTCTACTTGCAGAATGACAAGCATCCCATTTTGAAGGAATGTTAGACAGATGGGGGTGGGAGGGTTAGAGTGGGAAGAAGGCCTTGCCAGAACCCATGAAATCACACCACCTACTTACTCTATATAAACCCAAGACTAGATCGGTCTGCAACTCAGGGAGATGAAGTAAAAATTAGCTGAGATACTAACTGCTGCCCCTTTTAGGCGCCATTGAACTAATGTGATAGGGAATATAGTTGGAATTTATATAAGTAATGATTAAAGAAAAAAGCAAATGAATCAGTGGTGGACATTCATCATGTTGAACCTTGATCTTTGGTCTACTTCTCTCAGAGATTATGTTTCAAAATGCCTGTACAGAATCTATAAACATTCTCTTGAGGTCAGGGGTTTTATTCTTCATCATCCTTGAATGAGTAAGATAAATCTTGCTCTAAAATCTATAGATATATTGAGAAGCCCTCTTTGGAATTGCCAAACCATGTACTGACACAACTATGGTGATCTTGATATTATTTCTAGTTTAATGAAGTTAATGGATGTTGCATTTGAAACCTATGAATTAAATAATTTATAATTACTGCAAAGAAACAACATAGTGTTGTGCACAGACTGCTGATATCGGGAGCCAAAAAACTTGGTTCTAGTCCTCTCTATCATACATTGTCTGTAACTACTGGAAATTTACCCATTAAGTCTTTGGTCCTAGGTAACTCTCTAAAATAAGAAGTTAAAAGTAATTTGCTGATAGGCATTAGTTGAGAGAGTTTCCATGGAGGGAAGTCATCCATCATACATGGTTGAAATAATAGTTCTCAATTAATCAAGAACACCTCTAGAGACTTGTGCGATAATTTGAGAGTGCCATTTATTTCTCACTAATGTTAATGTAGAACAGATGGCAGGTTGCAGGTTTGAAATTTCTTTCCTCCTTTCCTTCACTCTCTGAGCCTATTTCCTCTCAACTTGTACCCAATATGGCAGAAGGAGGCTGCAGAAGAGGGACAGTTGCTACAACTCACTACACTTAAGGTTCGAAGAGCAATAATCATCAATATCTATTCCTGTTATCAATGTAGCTCATAAACCTCTTTTGGTATTTCCTATTAACAATTTAGCCAAGATGACTAAAAACAATATGATAAATATAATGCAATGCGATTATTCCAAGCTAGGTTACTCCAAGGTTATGTAAGATTAACTCTATGTAAAGGACAATATCTCAGTTTAATGAGTCAGTATGTTGAATTGTACCATTTAGACTGCTCTATTCTTACACCAGATTCTTCTGCTTTGAGGGCCTTATTCTGATTCCTCAGTGGTGAAGGTATTGAAACATTTATCATTAGAGTAAGTTTCTGTTCCCAGCTGAGTTATATTATCATCTTCTAGGAAAGATAGAGACCTTTACCCTCCCTAGTTCTGATCCTTCAAGTGGACTCTAAAATTCTTTGGAAGCAGATGAAAATATAAATATCTTTTTTTTCTTCTTCTCTACCTCCTTAGTAGCATGCAGCAGTAAAAAATGCTTTCCCTTCATGAACCAATTAATGGGGGATAGTATTGAAAGTATCATGGCTTCACTTTGCAGAGGTTCAAGGTTTCCTCTTTCACTCTCATATTTGATTTTGAGAAACCTCCCTCTAGATTATTATGAGTAACCAAATTCTCATCTCTTCTGACTGAGCCACAATCAGACAAAGCACATTAGTCCAATCATCATAAAATAGAAATACGGTTCATTTAAAACCATTTTGATTAACTTTTCAAGGAATAGAAAAAGGAAGCCAGTAGGAGATCACTAAACTAGCTGCATAAAGAACCTGATAGATTTAACTACTTTTCCCTTAAAGACAAAATTGCTCATTTTTCAAAAGTTGGTTTAAAAATCTGATGTCTTTAGAAAGTCCAAAACAATTGACCTGGAAAACAGATCAAAAAGATATATCTTAAGAAAAATAGGATCATTTGAAATTAATAATAAAAAAGTTGAGATTATATTTCGAGGCATCACTGAATAAAATTTTCTAGACATATTAAAACAAAATGGTAATGTGGAAAATAGGAAAAATCCACCAATCACTTCCAAAAATATTCCCTATAGGAAAACTCCCAAGAATATTATCAAAATCCAGCACTTCAATACAAAAGAAGAAATTCAACCAACCAGAAAGAAATAATAAAAAACCAAGGAGTGATAATCAGTATACCCAATTTATCAATGATCAGTATAAAAGAATAAAGAATATGGAATGAGATATTCCAAAAGAAAGACATAAAGTTCTATAGCCAAGAATAACTTACTGAACACAATTAAGCATAACCCTTCCAGGAAAAAATGAACCTTTAGTGAAAGAGAAGACTTTCACACATTTCACATGGAAAAAACAGGAGCTAAACTCAAACTTTAAAGTACAAATATGTCTGTCAAGAGAAAAAATAAAAAGGCGACTACAAATGAAGAATCAGAATTTTATATGCTTGACATATTTACATGCTATTGGAGAGGGGAGATTTAAGAGATTTCTAGTCAAAGAAATAGACAGATGAGAATTATAAAAATGTTTAATTATGTTTTAAAGATGATGGAACAAAAAAAAGGGGGAGATGATGATACGTTTGGGGAAAATGGGGGGGGGGAAAGTTCCAAGAACTTGTTGAGACACATAATTGGGTTGTGATATTTTTAATATGGTAGCTAGGTGGCACAGTGAATGAACAGTTAGACACAGAATCAAGAAGACCCAAGTTCAAGTATACCCCAATTACTTATCAACTTTATGATGATGGGAAGTCATTTAACCTATTTTTGCTTTGCTTTCCTCATCCAAAAAATGAGAATAATAATACCATTTACATCCTATGGTTATTGTAAGGCTAATATCAGATAATATATATAAAGGGTTTTGCAAATATTAAAGCACTATATAATTTTTAGCTATTAAAATGGGTATATTAGGTACCATTTGAACTTCTTCACTTTCACGTAATCTTGTCAAAAGGGTAAAATGCAAATGGAGTTTAATATTTTAAAATGTAGCATACAGATAGGAATAGGCAAAAGGAGAAAAAGAACATAAATGACCAGGTGTATCTAGAGAGGAAATCATCATAAACAAAATAAACCTTAAGCTTGAAGAGAGGATAGTGTAGAGATGGTTAAAAAAAAAAAGAAAAGGTAAAATCTCAAAATATATAGGGTGAAAGTAGTATAGAGAAGAATGAGTATAAGAGAATATCATGGAGGGAAATAACTAAGTGTCACATATAAATATGAATGGGATGAACACACCCATAAAATGGAAGGTTAGCAAAATAGTATAGAAAGCAAAATCCAGCAATATATGATTTAAGAAAAATATATTTGAAACTTAAAAGACTCATATGGAACTACAATAAAAAGTTGTGACAAAATCTATTATGATTCATCTGAACACAAAGTAAGAATAACGATTTTGATTTCAGATAATAGCAAAAGTAGACTTAATTTAAAAAGCTAAGCAGGAAAACTATGTTTTGCTGACAAAAATGATGGAAAAATTGGATATCATGATGGAAAATATCAGATCTAGATTAAGACTTTATACCTTATTCCAAAATAACCTCCAACAAACACAGGAACCTTTTGATCATAATAACTATAAAACCACTTTCCACCCAAATAAAGTCAGATCTAAACAATTGAAAAAACATTAATTGCTCATAAATAGACTGATTCAATTGAATAAAAATGACAAATTTACCTAAATAACTTATCCCTTCATTTTCATACCAATCAAACTACCCAAAAATATTTCATAGCACTAGAAAAAATGACAAAATTTATCTGGAAGAACAAGAAGCCATGAATATCAAGGGAATAAATAAAAGAATGAAGGAGGATGGCTTAGCTGTACTGGATCTCAAACCATATTAAAAAGGCAATGATCAAAACAATACTAATAAGTAGATTAGTGGATCAATGGAATAGAGTATGAATTCAAAAAACAGGAGCAGATGACCATGGTTACCTAGTGTTTGATAAATCCAAAGACACAAGTTTTCATAAGAAACATCCACTATTCCACAAAGGCTGCTAGAAAAACTGAAAAAAATGTATTGCAGAAACTAGACACAAAGCAATACTTCACACTCTATAGCAAGGTAGAGTCAAAATGGATATATTATTTAGAAATAAAGGGTGACATCATAAACAAATTAGAGGAGCTTGGAATATTTATGCCAGCTCTATGGTTAAGAGAAGAATTTATGTCTAAATATCAGATAGAAAACATTGTAAGACATAAAATAGATAATTTTGCTTAAAGTAATACGTTTTTGCACAAGCAAAATCTGTGCATCTAAGAAGAGAAATGACAAACTGGGAAAATTTTTATAGCAAGTATTAATGACAAAAGCTTCATTTCTCAAATATCTAGGAAATTAGTCAAATCTATAAGAATACAAAATATTCCCCAATTAAGAAACAGTCAAAAGATATTAATAGGCAATATTCAGTTAAAGAAATTAAAACTCTCTTTAGTCATATGAAAAAGTTATGCAAGTCACTATGGATTAGAAAGATGCAAAATAAAACAACACTGAGGTACTACCTCATACCTTTTAGACTGATTAGTATGACAGAAAAGAAAACTAATAAATTTGGGGGGAGATATGGAAAAAATTGGGACACTAACACTCTTAGTGGAGCAGTAAATTGATGCAACCCTTCTGGAGAGCACAAAAGGGCTTCAAACTGTGCATATTCTTTGACCCAGCAATACCATTACTAAGTCTGTATCCTAAAGAGATTAAAGATAGGGGGAATGGATCTATTTGCACAAAATATTTATAGCATCTCTGTGTGTTTGGTGGCAAAAAACCAGAAACTTTTGGCATTTCCATAAATTGGGAAATGGCTGAACAAGTTGTGGTATCTGAATGTAATAGAATGTTATTGTGACATAAGAAATGACAAAAAAAAGATAATCACAAAAAGACACAGAAAGATTTATATAAAGTGATGGAAAGTGAAGTGAGCAGAACCAGGAGAATGTTGTACACAGTAAAAGCAATAGAATACCATGATTTATTGCAAATGACAACTTTTATCAGCAATGCAAGAATCCAGGCAACTCAAAGGGACCCATGATGAAAAAGGCTATTCACCTACATGGAAGGATTTAACAGTATCTGAATGCAGATTGAAGCATGCCATTTTTCACTTTGCTTCATTCATGAATTTTTCTCTAGTATAAGTGATGTGGCTGTCTTAGGAAAGGAGGAGGGTAATGGAGAAAGGGAAAGAATATGGATTGCAAAATTTCAGAAAATGATTATTGAAAATAGTACTGACATGTTATCTGGAAAATTAAAAATTTAATTGAAAAAGTAAAAAAATTAAAAATCCTAAACCAAGTATTTGATTTTGATATAAAAAGTCATATAAACAAATTGAAGAAATAGAAACACAAATTAACTCTTAGATCTATGAATATAAGAAAAATTCATGATTAAACAGGATAAAGATGGACACAGAAAATAAAATGGAAAATTTTGATTACATAAAATTTAAAAGTTTTGGCAGAAACAAATTTAATAAAACTGTGATGAAAAGAAAAACAATTAATTGGAATAATATACTTGCATTGATGTATACAATCATTTTAGAAAGTGATTTGCCATTATACATAAAACAGTATAAACTCTTTATCCCAATTATACCTCCACTAAGTCTATCTCCCAAAAAGGTAAAAAAAATAAGGAAAATGCCTTATATGTACAAAAGTACTTACAACAGCTTTTTTTATGGTAGCAAAAAACTGGATACTAAAGAAATGTACATCAATTGAAGAATGACTGGAAAAGCATCCTCTGATAGTGATAGAATTCAATGAGGAAATGATTATTTCAAAGAGATACGGGAAGTCTTGAACAAATGCAGACTGAAGTAATCAAAAGAATAATTAACACTGTATTATTATAACACTGATGAATAAAAACGAACAGTTTTTAAGTATTATGAAGTGATGGAGGATGAAAGGAGCAGAACCAAGAGAACAATTTATATACTAACAAGAACACTGCAACAGTTTTGATCAATAGCTAGGACTAGCCATGATTCCAGAGAATCAATGATGAAACATAATATCTATTTTCTGAGAGATAAGTGATAGATTGATAGATTTAGGATATAGAATGAGACATATTTTTGTATATAGTTAATGAGGGCTTGACTATATACAAATATGTATATACACACATATGTACAGATATGTCTGATAAAAATATTTTTTTTTCTTTTCCCTTCCCTTCCTCCCATTGGGCAGGAAGGAGAGGTGGATGGGAAGGTGGAAAAATAAATTTCTTCTAATGAAAAAAAGCACAATTAAAAATAGAAATGTGAGGGAGATGTTGCAGATGTAGAATATTGTGGGCATTTTTAGATGAGGCCACTGTATTTTAATAACTGTGTGACTCTGGGCAAACCTTTTTCTATGTCAATTTCCTCATCTGTAAAATGGGGATATTAATGGCACCTACATCCGAAATTTGTTGTAAATATCAAATGTGCTAATATTTGTAAATTTCTTTGTGAATCTTAAAGCACTATATAAATGCTAGCTCCTATTATCAGTGCTACTTTATTTACTTTATGGTTTTACGTTGTTACAAGGGACATCTCACATAGTGAGGAAAAATCTGTAAATTTTTGGAATGTAAAAACATAACACAACCATAAAACATTAAAAACAATTAAGGCTGTTTAATCGAAGACTGGGTTGCTTTGGCAGGTGGTATTTAGCTTGCCTTAAAGGTCTTTAAGTAGCAGGAATATGAGCACTTATAGGAGACCTTATATTGAAGTTCTTTTAGGGTATAGATTAGACTAGATAGCTACTTAAATCCTTTCCAAATTCTAAAAATTGTAATTCTATAATTTTGAATTCCCTGCTGTGAAGATGCTATCTTGGAATCTTGTCAGTGTGGCAGATAGCTTTTCAGAAGAGAGCCACTTGACAAAACAGAAACAGCAGGAATGCAAAGCATTACTATAATATGTTTTTAAAAATAAAATATTATGTTAAAATAAAATTCCATTTTTCTCTTCTCCAACTTTAAGATTTATAAAGAAAGCTGGTGCCAGCTGTCACCTGAAATTTAGAGCTAGGTAGTACCATGAAAGCAAACTGATTTTGTACAATTAAAAACTTTTTCACTGTCAAACTGTGATAACAATGCCAAGACTCTCAAAGCCTTCAGTAAAAGTGAAAGACAGAAGGGCACGAGGAATATGATAGATAGTTTAGATTAGCCAAAAGAATGTCAATCAAGGAATTGAACATGAAGACATATGTGAGTCAGACTTTTCCCTGGGACTCATTTTCATTTGAGGCTCCATCCCTGTTCTGAATCATGCGTTGGTCATATCTCTTAATTTCTTACTTACTTTCCCTTTCCCGGGCTGAAAAGTTCTTTTCTTTATTATTAATTTATTGGATTTAGATCAAGGAGGAACCTTAGAGATAATCTAATCCAAGTAAAGAGTTTTAGTGACTTATTCAAGGTAACACAGGTACTAAATAGCAGAAATGGGGATAGAACCTAGCTTGTCTGGCTCTGAATTAAGCATCTTGATAATAAGGATTTTCAGAGTTATTGTCATTCAGATATAGTGGATTAAAGAGCCTTAGGATTTTATCTTTCCTCCTCTAAAATAGAAGTCTTCTATCAGAAAAAATAGAAATTAACAGCTCATAAGTGAATAATCCCTGCATTTCAATAGAATTTTCTGCTTTTATTTCTTTTTCCCACTCTATATTTATCATTGCTACTATTTCTTCATCAAAATGTAAAGATTCTATCAAAATGATCATTTTCATTTACTCCTAGGTGTGGCAGTTCCTAATTACTTGGGGATATTTTTGTTGTTGTTGCTATGGTCCCGTGTCTGTTACTTTTCCATATTTCTCGCGACTAGGGCATTGAGTCAGAGTTAATTTTACATACAGATAGTTTATTAGCTTTTCCCATTTGTACCTTTCCATAGCTCTGGCTGCCCATTCATAGCTTTGCAGGAGAATCAGTTTTGAGTTAAGGGAGTAAGAGGTGAGAGAGGGCTACTGAACATTTGAGGATGAGAAAAAAAAAGATAGAACCTTTCAGTCTTTCGAGTTCATCCCCAAACTGCCCATTTCCCTTTCTTCCTTACATAATCTTTAGATGTCCCTATCTATGGTGACAAAAAAATTCTATTTGCCTTTTGACACCTATAGGAGAAGCAACAAAATGGAGGTCAGCAGATATAAAAAAACTGGGAATGAAAAGGAATCATTCATGACATTTCCTCTAATTCTTCCAAATCAGGAATAACAGTCAATGGTATAGCACTATGAAAAAGTCTTTTCAGCTATATTTATTTCTTCTGACTTCTTTTTCTGGCTATTAATTCCAGCTGATTAATGTTTAACACATGGCTTTTTGAAAAAAATGTATTCATGACAAACATATAAGTTGACTCTATCCTATTACCATTTTCTCTATCACTTTCCTAAATCTAAGAAATAACAGAATAATAAATCAAGCCCTGAATTGTAGCTTTTGCTGATTTCTTAGAAAAAATATTCACACTGAAAATTTCATAATCTATTTGTAATTGCTGGCTTCAGCACATCCTTGGATACAGTACACTTTTTGTTCTGTCATTTCATGTATGTATGTGTCTGGGACTGAAAGTTCCTTAAGCAAAGGTAATATTTGTTGAATTAAATTGAATCCTCTTAGAGTGAATGTTTCCCCATGCTCTGTCTTGGTCCTTCATTTCTTCTTTTCTGTATACTCTTTCTCAATTACCTCATTAGTTCCCATTAATTTAATCTCATCTCTATCCAGATGACTTCTATATTTTCAGCATCAGCTTCTCAACCCTTAGACACAGTACCAAACCATCAATAGCCCATTGGAAATTTCAAACTCCAAACATCCAAAACAGAATGGATTACCTTTCCCCTGAAACCCAACCCTCTCCCCAACTACCCTATTTCTAATGACTTCCCCAGTCTTATAAACTTCGTGTTATGATTGACTTTTTGCTCTTCCTTATCCCATATATCCCACTAATGACCAAATCTTGTCATTTCTATTGCCAAACATTTCTCACATCTGATTCCTAATTTCCATTCGTGCAGTTCCCACCAGATTCTCACCACCTCTCATCTGGACTATTTCAGCAGAGTCCTAATTGATCTATTGGCTTCAAGTTCCTGTGACAAAACAAAATGATTTCTGTAGTGCAGAGGTGCAATCAACCCTTCAAAAGGCTAACTGCAGAATTTCTGGCAATTGAGAGGTTTTAGAACCCTGATTAGAGGCAGTTGATCCTGGAGGCTCAGTCAAAGCAGAAGGGTCAACTGAGCTTGGTCTTGGGGCTGAAACCTGGTCTCAAGTCTGTGCCTTTTCTCTTGAGATTTGTAGCTTAGCTAATGCCTCTGGATCTCCCTGACATTCCCTATTCCAATCACCATTTCCCTTCCTGATTTCCTGTGGCTTTTGGGAGAAGGGTGGACTTGGGTCGTAGCAATCAAACTTTGAAGATTTAGGTTTTCCCCATAGATAAGTAGGGCTTACCCTTGATACAAATTATCTCCTGATTCGTTGTATATAATTTCCCTAACCTTAAAGGCAACAAAACCTCTTGGACCCAAGTGAAGGCAGGCCCTTTCTCAGTCTCCCATTCCTGTGTCCCTCCCCCACCTGGAGCGTCTCCCTAGGCGGTTGTTAGAGAAACCTTGTATCCTCTGTCCTTTATAATCAACCCTGAAAGTTAATAAACTCTGTTGTCACAATCAAACCTTTGCTAAATCATTGGTTGAATGATAAAAGAGGGGTAAGGAGAGAAAGGAATAGTTTCTCTTTGGGTCCTGAAGGGAGGTGGAGGTGTCCATCTTGGAGGAAGTGGTGATCTCTATACTTCCTCTGAGAAGCCCATCTATTTCACAGACTGGGAGGAGCCTCGGGACTCTGTCTGTGTGAACCTGAGAAACTGACTAGAAAGCCCTCTAATTAGTTTCAAACCATTTCTGACTGGCCCTAACCTTTTGTCTGTAGAAGTGCCCTTCCTACCTGAAGGGGTTCAGCCTGTTTCCCTTCTGTGTCCTCTGTCTCAAGCCTGTGTACCCAGTCTGTGTCTCCCTGTTGCAGCTGCCTGCCCAACTACCTCATCCTCTCCCCTTGCCGCTCATTATACTTCATCATCCTATATTTCCCTAAACTCAGCCATTCCCTTACATCTCTCCTACCACCTCAATATACTACCTCCACTATTGCACCCTCCTTTCCCACCTACTGACCTAGGGATCCACAAACCCCATTTACTTGCTTTATTCCATTATTACATTTCCTTTACCATGTAAATAGTGTCTCTTGTGAAGAGTCTAGTGATTCTCCCAAGTCCTATCTCCATTCTCCCCTGTCTAGTCCCCACCTTCAAACAATCTGACTATGCTTAGGGAAAGGGTGGATGGAGCAGGATCTTGTGTGACTGCAGCTGCCTCTGGTCCATCTCTGCTTGTGCCAATCTGGATTCCACTCTTCTCATATGTAATTCCAGAATCCATTGTACTTCTGACGAAGTTTGTTATTGTCGTTGCTTGCATATGACACTGGTTCATGCTCCAAAGGGAGTATAGCTTTGTTAATAAATCTTCAAATGGGTAAATAGCTAGAGGGCACCTTTTGGCTGATTGTCATTTTTCATTTCTCCCCTCTTAACTTTTGAAAGTCCCTTGTGCTCTCCTTCCAACATAGCCACCCTTCCATCTGCCCTCCCTTAAAGTGTAATGAATTTCAGGAGTCAAACCACACAGATGAAGCTAGGACAGAATGTCAGTGTGCTGGCACAGGAATATGGTCTAGGACTGAGATGTTTCTCCAAGAAATTATCTTTGGCAATAGATCCTCACAACACAAGAGCTTTTTGCTGTGAATTACAGAAATAATTTGTGGGCCTCCTCATCACATGAAGAAGCTCTAGTGATACTACATGGCATGTAAAAGATGAAATAAATAAAGGAACAGAGGTTACATCTTTTGAGCACTTCTATCTACCATACAATGCATCATAATTGCCCAACCAGCAAACTGGGGCCAGGCTCCTTCCTCAGTTTAAAACTGAACACTAAATACAAATAGTGAGACTTCATACACTAAAAACAGTTAATAAAATAAGTCCAGTTAATTAAAAAGAAAAAATACGAGATACTTTCCAATTGGAAGAAAGATTAAGGACTTTCCAAGTTGGGAGGGAGAGAGTAAATAGGTGCAATTCCCGGATTTCAGAAAAAGCAGTGTTCTACTCCCCCTAAGTAGTTGTATAAAATCAAAGGAACAAGGAAACAATAACTGATTGATTACTAGAGGGCTAGTTTCCAGTTAAGACACATAGGATGCTTAAGATGTACAATTCTTAGAAAATTCCTTTGGATTTGACCAGATTTCTAGTCAGCACAACCTAAGTTCTTTTAATTAAGGGTCTCTAATCAGCAGGTAGAGGTTGTCGAGTTTCCTAGACATGCAGAGGTAGGTTTAAACAATATAATAAGGTTTTCTCCCATTTCCCACAATTGAATAAAATTTTTCTCACAAGACAGAAGTTGGACTAGACATAATTAAATGAAAAGGGAGCTGAGATAGCTCTAGAACTGAGTCACAAAATAGTCAGTGCAGGTGACTCAGTTTCCACAATTATTCATTTGCTATCTTAAAAAAATCCTTCCATTGTGGGGGAACATAATGCTAATCTGGGAGAAGACAGCATGCCCACAGGGAATAAGAAACCACTGGACATGCAGAGTTATAGGAGAACCAATATGGGTCATTGTAACTATTAACTCTGGCTCTATACAAAATAACAGTATGATCTTGATTAATTTATTAATCACATTGAGCCTCAATGTCCTCTTCAGTAAACTAGAAGAAATGAAGAAGGACATGTCTGATGTAATTTCTGAGGTCTTCTTCATCCTTTGTGTTCAATGATTCTGTGGATGTCAGTGCTGGGGAATGGAAAAGGAAGTGAGGAAAGAACATTTTTCTATTTAAATAAAGATGACTCTATAAGCTATTTCTTGAAGTTCTTTAATAACAAGCTTTCTTATATCTTCTCCTCAAAATCTTATTTTAGTAATTTGTAGTCAACTTTCTTGCTGATAGCTGCTGTTTCAACAGTAATGGATGGCACTCTTGGCTGCCTTCCTTGCAGTAAATAGTAACAGAAGTGGGAGAGGGGCAGAGCGTGGGTGAATGAACCATGGTTGCATGCCAATGTGTAGTAGTAGATATTCATCAAATGCTGATTAAAAATATAGTAATCTGACATTTATTTTTATGCGCATTTTAAAAATAAAAATAAATGTAATCTATAGCCAGGAACTCCCAGGCTCTGGGCTCACAGGCATTGGGTTTGTCTGATCTCAGAATGAACCACAAAGGATCCCATTCTTTCTGGATCAACATATGCCTGCCAAGGGTTTGCTCTTAAAAATCTCAAAATATACTTCTGTCCAAAATTCTACAAATATGGGTAAAGGGGTCCCTCATATCTCATACAAAGCACTTATGGTATATATTATTTATTTAGTATTGTCTATATATATTCATTCCACAGCAAATGCATTAGATGCAATAGATTCACAAAAGTCCCTAAATAGATTGTTGTGGTTGAGACATTGCAGTTGTGACTGACTCTTTGTGACACCATTTGGGGTCTTCTTGGCAAAGATACTGGAATGGTTTGTGATTTCCTTCCCCAAATCATTTTACAGCTAAGAAAATAGAGGCAGAGTTAGGTGACTTGCCTAGAGTTTCATAGCTAGTAAGTATCTGAGACTAAATTTGAACTCAGGAAGATGAGTCTTCCTGACTCTAGGTGCAATGCTCTGTCCACTGCCTCACCCATCTATACAAAATCACAGTAAGATCTTGGTTAATTTGTGAATCACATTGAGCCTCAAAGTCTTCTTGAGTAAACTAGAAGAAATGAAGGACCTGGGTGCTTGTTAACAGGCACAGAAATAATAAAAAAAGTGCCTGAAGCACTCATAAGATCATATAAATACATTTAGAAAATACTTATCTTCAGAAGAAACTAAACTCAGTGTTTTAGTTGGGGCCACACTGACATTCTAGTGAATCATTTAGGGATGGAAGGGACTTTAGAGATCATCTAGTTCATTTCTTTCATTTTTCTGATGAAGAAACTGAGGTCCATTTAATGTTGAGTGACTTGCTGAAGTTCATAGAGTAAGTGGTAGAGTCAGAATCTGAATATTTATTGAAAATCAGATCCCGGAACTCTTTTTTTGCTAAGTGATGATACCTTATCCCTGTCTCTCCCAGGGAGCCTTAAATAATCCTACTAAAAGTCTGATACAGCTAATAGGAATAAAACCAGACTTCAGACCCAGCTCTCAACTCCAAAACTGCTACTCTTCACTACACCAAAAACCATTCTTCCCCAAACTTTTATGATGAATTAATTTTTGGTGTTGTTTGAGGTAGGGTATTTAGATGATTTACAAAAAGTTTGGTAGTGAAAAAAAGAAATTTGATGGGTCAATATCTTAAGGCAATTGCAGGATCAAGGTTTTTTTTAACTGTTTGTAATTTAGAGGAGACACATTAAAAAGAGAGAAAGATATTAAAGATTCTGAAAAAGAAGGGGAAATTGAAGGAGTGAGATATTTAAATAAGTAGGAAAGAATGAGACAGGATTCAAGCAGTTTATGTGGGCCTCCTTTTTTTTTTTAATTTATAACTCAGTGGGATAGGAGGGAAGAAGAGAGGATGAATGAAGATATAGAAAAAAAATTAAGTAGAGAAGGAGCTTCTGTTACAAAGCTCTCTTTCCCAGTAAAGTAGGAATTAAAGTCATTTGCTGAGAGTGTGGGCAGTGATGTTGGTGAGGGATTTGAAGAGGGTGGGAAAAAAGTTTAGAACAGATGCTATGAGGACTGGAATAGGGAGTCAACTTGTGATGAATAAAAGAATTGCTAAACAACTCTGAGAGACCAGCTGAGGTTAGATTGTATGAATTTGCCACTGAGCCAATTGGCCTTATTTCATGATTTTTCTCCAGCAAAACTCTGTGCATTAGAAGCTGGAGAAGAGAAAGCAGGCAGTAGGATATGCCCAGGGTTAGACGATGATAAAACAGCTAAATTGGAAGGAAAAAGAATAAGAGATTCTAGAGAGCAAATTTTAAATGGTTGACCATGTGGCTTGTTGGGAAGGCAAACAAAGTTAAGAGACAGAGCAAGAAGGGAAAGGTAGGTCTAAACTGGGTGATCATGATGAAAAAAGAAGGATTAGTAGGAGTGATGAAGAGATTTGGATGAAAAGAAAATAGGTCATATTTAGAGAGAGAAAAATTTTGGAGATCAGTATCTTGGAGGTAGAGCAGTTTGATGTTGGATGTGGCCCTACAAATGGCCATACTTTTGTGGGCAAAGTGCAAGGGAGATGAAAACTTTTGGAGTTAATGTAAAGGAATTGTGAGCCCAGGTTATAGCAAGGGTCATTAGTTATGACTATGAGAAAGGGGGAAAAATAAAACTGCAAAACAAGTGCTGAGTTAATCCACGAATATGAAGGAGTATCGAGGAGGTCAATGATGAGGAAAAAGAAGATGGGAAGAGGGTAATATTGGCTATAAAAGAGGAAATTTTTTGAAGAGATAGTTATGAAAAAATGACCTAAATATACTAGTGGAAAATAAAGAGAATACCAATCTTTCTACATTGGAAGGAAGACTGTACATCTTTCAAAAAGTTGTTTCTTTTTAAAAATTGCATGGTTAGGGGAGAGGTAGAGTTCACTTAAGTCAAAGAGATGGAAATAATACTTGTGATGAAAATGGAGTATTCATTGGTGTTCATCATAGAGCATGCATATTGGAGGAGCAGTCAAGAGAAGTATGAACTTTAAAAGGATTAAGGCTGACCTGATGGGCATAAGAAAGGAAAAATGATAGAACAGATAAAAGAAGAAGTTTTATACTTAAAGTGGTAACTGGAGGTAACAGGGATGACATAGATGGATATTGGAAGTCTGGCTTGAGGAGAAGTTTTAGTAATACCAGCAATGCAATGATTCAGGAAATTTCTGAGGGAAGTATGAAAAAGAACACTATCCACATCCAGAGAAAGAACCGTGGGAGCAGAAACACAGAAGAAAAACAATTGCTTGTCCAACATGGGTTTATGGGGATATGATTGAGGATTTAGACTCTAAATGATCACCCTAGTGCAAATATCAATAATATGGAAATAGGTCTTGATCAATGACACATGTAAAACCCAGTGGAATTGCGCATTGGCTATGGGGGGGGGAGGGTAAAAGGAGAGGAGGAAAAGAATATGAATCATGTAACCATGGAAAATTTTTCTTAATTAATCAATAAAAATAAAATATCAAAAAAGAAGTTTTAGTAATAAGTATCATGAACAAACATCAGGATTTTTCCAAGGTTAGAAGATTTTCTGCTTTGTTTTGCTTAGTAAAAGGAGTTATTAAATGACATAAATTGTCTCCTACCTGTTTTGAATAAGAAGCGTATTGACATATCTACCCTCCTCTGACCATTGCTTCTGGTTAGAACAGCCAACATCAAATTGTGTTGTAGGGCTTAAAGAAGCAACTTTCTGTTGGGAAAAAAAGGCAAGATTTTCATGATTCTAAACTGAATTGTTCTTCAGAAAAGATACCTTTTCGGTTACTTTTAGCCTTTTCAATGCTGAAGAAGTAGAAGGTTTACTGTTGTTGGGGCAGCTAGAATCTGGAATCAGAAAAATCTGAATTCAGAGCTGACCTTAGATACGTAGTAGCATGGGCAAGTCACTTAACCCTGTTTGCCTCAGTTTCCTCCTCTGTAAAATGAACTAGAGAAGGAAATCGCAAACCACTCCAGTATCTTTACCAAGAAAACTCCAAATGGGGTCACAATGAGTTATATACAACTGAAACCAC
Organism: Gracilinanus agilis; assembly: GCF_016433145.1. NCBI lineage: Eukaryota > Metazoa > Chordata > Mammalia > Didelphimorphia > Didelphidae > Gracilinanus > Gracilinanus agilis. Next base: position 53,664,763 of record NC_058134.1, on the reverse strand, counting down.
TGAATATACTATTGCCTTCATTCTTCAAAAGGGAAACATTGAGTAGGACTAGATTTTATCAAGGAGAAAAATAACTAGGAGCTCAAGGCAAATGGAGGTAGAAGGCAGGGTTTAAAGGCCTGAATTTTCTGAGGTCACTTCCCCCTCACACTTGTTTCTCTCCCTGATGGACAGGAGGAGCTCTTTCCTCTTTTTCCTGGTGAGGAACAAAGCATAAATCAATGCCTTGGCCCATATCTTTTCTTGGGTGACTGAGGAAAGTATCATTGATTTTTACCATTTCTGATGGCCTCATTTTCCTCTTCTGTAAAATGACCTGGAGAAGGAAATAGAAAACCACTCCAGTATTTTAGTCAAGAAGACACCAAATAGAGTCATCAAGAGTCAAACATGATTGAAATGGCTGAATAAGTAGGCATAAGTATGCATATAGACTGGACATATGCTTGGCATATCTATTCCCTTCTCAGATTCTATGAATGTTTATGTCTGTGGAACGAAGAGAAGGATAGAAGAGCTCCTCTTTGTTAGGTCAAAGAGTGACTGGCATTTTACTGAACCTTTTCTGCTTCTTCTCAACCTGCCTTACCTCCTCCAAGTATTATGTCTTATGTCAAGTAGCTATAAGTAAACCACAATATTGTCCATACTAAAAATAATTTACTCCTTTGCCTAAAATATTCTTTTAATTCTATTACTTTGTCATTGCTATTATTTTTACCCTCAATCAAATCATAACGGTTAACAACTGGTAGCCTTACTTCAGCCCTGATTTGGTGGAAAAGCTTCTAAGATTTCCCCATTCCAAGAAGTATTATCACTGACTTTTAGATAAATGCTTTTGAACATATTAATGAAGGATTCTTTCAGTCCTAGCATTTTAGTTTTTTGACATAAATGTGTATTTTAGCAAAGACTTTTTCTATGTCTATATAATAAATTAATTCATGATTTTAAATGTTTAGATGATATATTTTGCTAATTATTTTCCTAATGCTAAAACTCCTTATATCAACTTGATCACAAGTAACATTTTGGCTCTTTAGTCATAATCCTTTTTGTAAATATTTTATTTAATATATTCTTTGACTTATGTTTACCTGGCTTGAGAATTGGTACCAGGTTAGCAGAATAAAAGGGATTTTGATGAGCATTTCCTTTCTCTATTTTTAAAACAATAGAAGCACAGAAATTATTTTCTTTAAAAGCTGTATGTCTCTGGGCATTAACAAAAAGCCTTCCTTTATTTCTCATCTTCAGATGGTTAAAGAAACATGTATCAAGTGTTTACTATGAGCTCAGAACTATGCTAAATGCTGGGGATACAAATACAAAAGCAAGATAAGTTCTTGCTCTCCTTGAACTTACATTTCAATTTTGTCCTTCAGTTGGTTTCAGCCATGTCTGACTTTTCATGACCCCATTTGGGATTTCTCAGCAAAAATACTTGACTTGTTTGCCATTTCCTTCTTCAGATCATTTTATAGATGAGGAGACTGAGGCAAACATGGTTAAGTGACTAACCAAGAGTTAGCCAGTTAATGAGAATCTGAGGCTAGATTTGAACTCAGGAAGACAAGTCTTCCTGACTCCAGGCTGGCACTCTATTTTGACACTTAGTTGCCCTTGCATTTAAATAGGGGAAGGCAAATTGGTAGGAGGTCTGCCCAACATGGTTTAAAGATGGCTAGGAAGAAGCATGGCAGCCTGGTTCCAAGCCAATAAAGTGAAAGTTCACTTCTCAGGGTCCAGGGTCCTGAATTCTGGTGGGAGGTAGAGGTAAACTAGAAAAAACAGATCCTTAACAGCTGTGAAACTGTGGACAAGTCAGTTAATCTCTCATAGGCTGAGTTTCTTAATGTGTAAAATAGGGTAATAGTAGTGCCTACTTTATAGGGTTGTGAAGATGTCTGAGTTGACCAGTCAGTTCAATGCAAAGAATGTAATGTACTCTATAAAGCAGTCTAGGCAGGGTAAATTTTCCAATTGAACCCTCATTGGCCAGTCCTTTACTCCAATGTTATTTCTTAATATGTTTTATCACAGTATGACATCCTTCCATAGTGCATTTAAACAAACAAGTGTCCAGGTAACTGAAGTTCTCTATCACTACATTAGAGAGCCTTACTTGCTTGCTTGATTAATTGATCCATCAGCCCCAAGTGAGAGGTGGGACCAAGATCAAAGTAGTCAAAACCTATTAGGTCAACATAATCAGGAACAGGAAAAGTGGGAGGACATAATCTGCAATAAGGAAAATTTTGTGCCAGCAGAGTTTACAGACCACTTAAGCTTCTCCTTTACACAGTGCATGTTTGTGGCTTGGGATGTTGGGGAGTTTGGTTGTCTGGTGTCTCCAAAGACCATTCTGGAATTTTCTTCAGAGCATGTTTGAAGTTTGGAATTTCCAATGTCTACATCAGTATTGGCAGTTTGGAAATTAGAATCAGCCGTTGGCGGTGGTTGCTTTTATATTGGTGTTTGACGTTGACTTTTTCTCATCACTGTCATGCTTCTATGACCTTCGTATCAAATGTATCTGCTTCTATACTGATCAGATTGGTTGAAAGTCAATGACTAATCATGAGATATTGGGTTGTGGCACCAGCATGGTTGGTAAGCTGGCAGCTATGTCAACCTCGACAATGAAATTAAGAGTAAAAGATCTGAGTCAGATTTGGAAATGAATATCTTCACAGTCGTTCTGAGTAATATTCTTTAGTCACAAGTTAGTACTGTAACAGAAGATAAACTCCAAGATTATGCCAGATCCCACCTCAATCTCAATCTCACTCTCAAGCTCTTACCATATGGATCTCACCTGGTTCTAGAATACGCTCTACCATCCTGTTTTACCTCAAACCCTCTTCAGGTCACCTGCAAAAACTAAATAAAAAGACTCTGGGAAATTGATTTCAATTCAAAGTAGTTTCTTATGAGTTATGAACTCACAGTCATTAAATCACAATGTGGCCCACACTTTCTTTGGAAATAGAGGGTTTTGAAAATTAAGGGGGAAATGGTTGAAAAAAGGTTTTTTTTTTACTGTCAAACTTCTTAAATATTAAGGTTAAATTGACAGTGCTTCCCCCCATTTTCAAAGTACCCAAACATAGTAATATTAATAATCATAATTACTGTTAATAATAGCAATATAAAGTCTTTTTATCCCTACTATAGACTCTCCACAGTTGGGCTACTTAAATGACTGCAATTGATTTCCACTAAGTTTTGAAACTGCAAGGGAAAAAAAAAACCTCTAACACCTTTCTGTGCTGAAGAGAAACTCATTATGTATGTAAATACTCCCTGGGATTCTGACTTTTCTTCATGAATAGACCTTCCATTGCTCTTCCAGCAGTGTGGCAGGAGGACTGTGCAAAATACTACATCAGTGAGACAGGACCAGCATTCTTTTGTTATTTGCAGCCTGATTCTGAATAAAGGCAGTGTTTTTTCTATTATTCTAGAGAAAGAGGATAGATTTGGATATGCTGGGCTATTGAGAGATCAGAATATTTAAGACTAGCTTAGAGCAAAATTCACATCAAGATGGAATCAGAGCTGAAAGGGAACTTAGAGGTCAATGGGTCCAACCCTCTGATTTGTGAGGGGACCAGATCTATTAGTTTATTATTATAAGAAACTTTCAGTGAAGAAATTTCCTCAACCAATGCAGCATGGTGCCCCTCTCTACAATGTATAGCCTTAGAAATTTTCTTGGAGGACCTAGAAGTAAAGTAGCTTTTAGAGGATTATACAATTTATCATCTATCAGATATGAGACTTGAACCTAGGTCTTCCTGACACTTGGGATAACTATCTACTAAGCCATGGTACATATCATTTTACAGGCAAATCATAGAGAAGATTAATGATTCACAGAAAGTCACCTAGGTTGTAAGTGGCAGATCCAGAATTATAACCTAGTCTTTCTTACTTTCAGACCCACAACCAAAAAGTATTCTTCCCCCACAATGAATTTAAGAAAATGTATTAATTTTCATACTTCAGTCATTGCTTTCAGGATTGCCTGTTGAAGGAAGTTTTAGCTAATGACCTTAACTTTTAAAGGCTTTCTTTATAAAACCAAACTGGCCTTTTTTGGTAGTAGCATACACCTGGATTCTGTGAAATGGAAAACATTGGTGGATTTATGTGAGGTGGAATACTTTTATTCATGTATTTTTTACCCAGATGAGTCAGACAGAACTTGCCAAGCCATTTCTGTCACTGATGAGTAATCCTATCTGGGCAGAGATAGCAGAAGTGGGTTGGGGACAGTTACCAGGTTCCCTTTATTTTACTTTGGAAATGTCACTCATATCTATCCCTTCATCTTTCTTCCTTCTGTCTCTGCTCTGTTCCAGGTCTTCATCAATTCATGTTTGGACCATGACAATTATCTTCATTGGTCCATATGAGGTCCGTTTCTCTTCAGTCCAATCCATTGTTAATCCTACCGCCAGATCAGTCTTCTGGAAATAGATTTTTAATCATGTCACTTCTCCATTCAAAAGCTTTCAGTGACTTTCTGCTTCAACCACATCAAATCTAAATCCCTGTAGTTTTTTTCAAGGTCCCGCACATTCTGAACCACCTGCCAATCCAACCTCATTTCCCACTATTTCCCAACACACTTCTCTGCTCTAGTTAGGCTCCTCTTTTCATCATTCCAGGCTTGCTATTAATGATTCCTCCTCTTGCAATTTCAGTCTTGTTGGCCATCTTGCCTTTAAGAAGAAAGAACACTGGATTTATAGACCAGCAGATTTGAGTCTTCAAGACTCTCTGCCTTATTTGCTTTTTGACCCTAGCCAAGTCCTTTAAATACTCCCAGCCTTAGTCTCCTCATCTGTAAAACAGAGATAAGTATAGTATGCAATGAACCTCATAGGATTGCTGAGGAAATGTATTATAAACTTAATAGAGCTAATCAAATAGGATATTATCATCTTTGTTAGATTGTAGAAAGCTGCTGTTTTCACCTTAAACTGTGACCCATTCTTCCCAGCCTCCATACTCCCCCACATCATCTGTGCTTATAAATGTGTCCTGAGGGGTAAACCTCCAGTACTTAATGACTCAGACTCTGGTCTATCCAATCTTCACTCTGGATCTCTTCTCAGGAGGGAATATTTTTATAGGGCTTTGATCCAAGAACTCCCATGTGCTGTATTTTTGATATAGCACTTCTTTTGAATATACCTTTTTCTCAAATGAGCAGTGTTTGAAAGGAAAAATAGGTATACACTGAAAGGTTTTAGTACATATATATATACTAAACATTATATATATATATTTATATATACACTGAAAAGTTATACATAATACATATGTATACTAAAAAGTTATATATGTATACACTGAAAAGATTATATATACCTATATATAAAATGGAAAGCCATATATCTACATATACATGTATAAAGTATAACATCTATTTAAATTTACATTTATTTACAATTTACATTTAAATTCACATGAATATCTTTTATTCATTTTTAGCATCACTATTCTCTCTTCTATCCCTAGAATTTTCATGGTGATTGTCTTATTAAAAGTGCAATTATTGATTGCATTTGGGCTCACATGAAAGTTTAAGCACCATTCAGAATTAGGAATCAGGCTACCTATCCAATCCTAATGGAAGTCGAATTTGTATCTCAGTCTATAAAAATCCTGTAAGGAGGGCTAAATATCAGCATGAAAGGAGGCTGCTGATGGAAGTCAGGGACAACAAAATGATTTTGTTTTTGAGCTATATTGAGAGAAAAAGAAGTCTTAAAGAAGAGTAGGAGCTTTGCCTAGGACTGATGGAATGATAATAAATGGCAAAAGATAGACCTCTTATGTTATTTTGTCTGTCCCCAAGCACAGCTTTTTCATCTCTTAAATCAACAACAATAACAAAAATTCTAACCTTCTGTTTTAAAATTGATTTAAGTATTGATTATAAGACAGAAGAGCAGTAAGGGGTAGGCAAATTGGAGTTAAATGACTTATTCAGGGTCACCCAGGTAGGAAGTGTCTGAGGCCAGCTTTGAACCCAGGGACCTCCCATTTCATCCATTGTGTCCCCTAAACTCCCCCTTATACCTCCTTTTATGTGTCATCCTCCTTGGTTAGTCTATAAGCTATTTGAAGGCAGAGACCATCTTTTTTATATTTGTATTTCTTTTCTTTTCTTTCCTTTCCTTTTCTTTTTTTTTTTTTAGAAAATTTTTTTCATGGTTACATGATTCATGTTCTTGCTCTCTCTCCCCCAACCCCTCCACCCCACAGTAGCTGACATGGATTTCCACTGGTTTCTTCATGTGTTATCAATTAAGACCTATTTCCATATTATTGATAATTCTTCTAGGGTGGTCATTAAGAGTCTACATCCAAATTATGTCCACATCAACCCATTCAAGCAATTGTTTTTCTTCTGTGTTTCCACTCCCGTAGATCTTCCTCTGAATGTGGGTAGCATTCTTTTCCATAAATCCCTCAGAATTGTCCTGGGTCATTGCATTGCTGCTAGTGCAGAAGTCCATTACATTCGGTTTTACCACAGTGTATCAGTCTCTGTGTACAACGTTCTTCTGGCTCTGCTCCTTTCACTCTGCATCAATTCCTGGAGTCTTTCCAGTTCACATGTAATTCCTCCAGTTCATTATTCCTTTGAGCACAAAAGTATTCCATCACCAGCAGATACCACAATTTGTTCAGCCATTCCCCAATTGATGGGCATACCCTTGTTTTCCAGTTTTTTGCCACCAAGAGCACGGCTATAATTTTTTTTTTGGTACATGTCTTTTTCCCTATGATCTCTTTGGGGGTACAAACCCAGCAATAGCATGGCTGGATCGAAGGGCAGGCAGTCTTTTAGCGCACTTTGGACATAGTTCCAAATTGCCATCCAGAATGGTTGGATCAGTTTACAACTCCACCAGCAATTGCATTAATATCCCAATTTTGCCACATCCCTTCCAACATTCATTACTCTCCCCTGCTGTCATTTTAGCCAATCTGCTAGGTGTGAGGTGATACCTCAGAGTCATTTTGATTTGCATTTCTTTAATTATTAGAGAGTTAGAACACTTTCTCATGTGCTTATTGATAGTTTTGATTTCTTTATCTGAAAATTGCCTATTCATGTCCTTTGCCCATTTATCAATTGGGGAATGGCTTGATTTTTTGTACAATTGATTTAGCTCCTTGTATATTTGAGTAATTAGACCTCTGTCAGAATTTTTTGTTATAAAGATTTTTTCCCAGTTTGTTGTTTCCCTTCTGATTTTCATTGCATTGCTTTTGTTTGTACAAAGACTATTAAATTTAATATAATCAAAATTATTTATTTTACATTTTTAATTTTTTCTAACTCTTGCTTGGTTTTAAAATCTTTCTTTCGCCAGAGATTTGACAAGTATACTATTCTGCATTTGCTGAATTTTCTTATTGTTTCCTTCTTTATATTCAAATCATTCACCCACTATGCATTTATCTTGGTGTAGGGTGTGAGATATTGATCTAAACCTAATCTCTCCCATATTGTTTTCTAATTTTCTTAGCAGTTTTTGTCAAATAGTGGATTTTTGTCCCAAAAGTTGGACTCTTTGGCCTTATCATACACGGTCTTGCTGATGCCACTTACCCCAAGTCTATTCCACTGATCCTCTCTTCTGTCTCTTAGCCAGTACCATATTGTTTTGATGACCACTGCTTTATAGTATAGTTTAATATCTGGTACTGCTAGGCTACCTTCATTTACATTTTTCATTATTTCCCTTGATATTCTTGATCTTTTGTTCTTCCAAATGAACTTTGTTATAGTTTTTTCTAATTCTATAAAAAAAAGTTTCTTGGTAGTTTGATAGGTATGGCACTAAATAAGTAAATTAATTTGGATAGAATAGTCATTTTTATTATGTTAGCTCATCCTACCCATGAGCAATCAGTATTTTTCCAATTGTTTAGATCTAGTTTTAATTGTTTGGAAAGTATCTTATAGTTGTGCTCGTATAATTCCTGTGTTTGTTTTGGTAGATAGATTCCTAAGTATTTTATATTGCCTAGGATGATTTTAATGGTGTTTCTCTTTCTACCTCTTGCTGCTGTGATGTGTTGGAAATATATAGAAATGCTGATGATTTATGTGCATTTATTTCATATCCTACAACTTTGCTAAAGTTGTTGATTATTTTTACTAGCTTTTTAGTTGATTCTCTAGGATTTTTTAAGTATACCATCATATCATCTGCAAAGAGAGTGATAGCTTAGTCTCCTCAATGCCTATTTTAATACCTTCAATTTCTTTTTCTTCTCTAATTGCTACTGCTAGTGTTTCTAATACAATGTTAAATAATAGAGGTGATAATGGGCATCCTTGTTTCACACCTGATCTTATTGGGAAGGCTTCTAATTTATCTTCATTGCATATGATGCTTGTTGATGATTTTACATATATACTGTTTATTATTTTTAGGAAAGGCCCTTCTGTTTCTGTTCTTTCCAGTGTTTTCAATAGGAATGGGTGCTGTATTTTGTCAAAGGCTTTTTCAGCATGTATTTAGATAATCATGTGATTTTTGTTTGTTAGTTTGTTGATGTAGTCAATTGTGTGGATGGTCTTCCTAATGTTCAACCATCCTTGCATTCCTGGTCTAAATACCACCTGATCATGATGGATAATCCTCATGATCACTTGCTGGAGTTTTTTTGCTAGAATTCTATTTAATTTTTAATTTCAATTTTATTTTAATTTTTGAATCTATGTTGATTAGGGAGATTGGTCTGTAATTTTCTCTTTCTGTTTTTGGTCTGCCTGGCTTTGGAATCAGTACCATATTAGTGTCATAAAAGGAATTTGATAGGACTCTTTATTTGCTTATTATGTCAAATTATTTGTATAGTATTGGGATGAGTTCTTTGAATGTTTGATAGAATTCACTTGTGAATCAATCAGGCCCTTGTGATTGTTTTTCTTAGGGAGTTCTTTGATGGCTTGTTCAATTTCTTTTTCTGATATTGGATTATTTAAGTATTTTATTTCTTCTGCTGTTAATATAGGCAATTTATATTTTTGTAAATATTCATCCATATCACCTAGATTGCTTTATTTATTGCCATATAATTGGGCAAAATAGTTTTTAATTATTGCCTTAATTTTCTCTTCATTAGAAGTGAGGTTTACCTTTTCATTTTTGATACTGTTAATTTGTTTTTTCTTTTTTATTATATTTACCAGTACTTTATCCATTTTATCTGTTTTTTTTTTCAAAATACCAGCTTGTAGCCTTATTTTTTAATTCAATCATTCTTTTACCTTCAATTTTATTAATTTCTCCTTTGATTTTTAGCATTTCTAACTTATTTTTCTTCTGGGGATTTTAATTTGTTCATTTTCTCATTTTTTAAGTTGCATGCTCAATTCATTAATCTCTGCCCTCCCTAATTTGTTAACATATACACTCAGTGTTCGAAAATTTCCCCTTAGAACTGCTTTGGCTGCATCCCAAATGTTTTTGTAAGAAGTCTCATCGTTATTGTCTTCAATAAATTATTGTTTCTATGATTTGTTCTTTCACTAACTTATTTTGGAGAATCATATTATTTAATTTCTAATTAGTTTTTGGTTTGCCTCTCCATGTATTCTTACTAATAACTATTTTTATTGGATTATGATCTGATAAGGTTGCATTTATTATTTCTGCTTTTTTTGCATTTGTTTGCCATGTTTCTATGCCCTAGTACATGGTCTATCTTTGTGAATGTTGTATTTATTTTCCTAGTTTTTAGCTCAATATAACTGCTCTGTCATCACTTATTAAATATTTGTTGTAGCTGTTGCTGCTTCTGCTGCTGTTGTTTTCTCTGCTAAGGAGAACAGTCTTTGCATTGGAAATGAAAGAACAAGAGTAGCTAACAGAGAGCTGATGTCTGAAATAAGGAAAGAGATCATAAGAGAGCAGCTACTCACCCATGATGAATTTGAGTCACCTGGCCCAGATGAACTGGCAAGCTTAGTTATTGAAAGGATTGGTTGAGGTTATTGCTGTGCCATTGTAAATGATATTTAAAAGATTGTGAAAAATTGAAAGCATCTGGAGGAAGGCAAATGTCTTACTTTTCAAAAAAGAGAAGGCAATAGATTCCACAAACTCAAGGCCAATGAACTTGACTTTGACACCCAAGAAACTTTCTAGAATAAATGATTAAATTTGTGATTGATGAACATCTAGAAAGAGAATGAAACATGCCAATTTAAATTGGTTTATTTCTTCTTTTTTGACAGGGTTTTAAACTATTAGGTAAATGGTATTGTAGATACCGTTTACTAGGATACTAGCAAATATCTTGATAAAATATTTTATATCTTTCTTGTACAAAAGACAAAAGACAGATATTAAAATATTTTAGATGGGTATAGAGCTGGTTGGATGGTTGAACTCAGAGTCATGACAACATGGCAGGACTCTATTTGAGTCTCCTAGGATTCTTCCCTTTCCACTGGGTCATTTAACACCTCTTTGGGTCAATCATTCATATAAAAGGATAGATAGTACATTCGTCACATTTGCAGATGAAATAAAGCTGAGTGGGAGAACTAATATTCTGGATGATATGTTAGGATCTGAAAAATTTTTGACAGCTTTAAGTACTGAGCTGAATCTAATATGATACATTTCAAGAAGAATAAATATATTTTTAATTTTTAAATTTAATTTTTGTTTTCATTTCCAAATTCTCCCATTCCATCCACCCCCTCTCCCATGCATTGAAGATGTAAAAATATGATATCAATCAAGATAAATATAAAGTCTTATAATAGACTTAGAAAAATACTGACTTCACAGGTACAAAATGGGGGAGGCATGCCAAGAAAGCAGTTTGTCTGAATAAGATGTAAGGGTATAAATGGATTGGAAGTTCAAATGACTCAGCAATGTTATGTGGCAACCAAAAAAACCCTAATGTCACCTTGGGTTGTATAATGAGAGGCCTGGCTTCCAGGAATATAGACGTGTTAGACCCACTATATTTTGCTCCTGTCAGAATTCATCTGGAATAGAGTGTTCAGTTCTGGGTGCCACTCTCTAAAGGCATTGATAACTTGGCGAGTGTCCAAAGGAGGGTAGCCAGAATGGTAAAAGGTCTTGAGTCCATGCCAAGGCAGAATCCATTGAAGGAACTGGAGATTTTTAGCTTGCAAAAAAAATTGGAACCGAAGGCGGCAAAGCTGGACATGATAGCTGCATTCAAATATTTATAAATGTCATACAGGAGAGAGTTTAGAATTTTTCCCCTTGAATCTAGAGGTTAGAACTAAGAGCAAAGAGTTAAAGAGGCAAGAGATGTCAGGGAATAGCACTAGAGTAGAATTGGCTGCCCAAGGAAGTGGTGGGTTCCTCTTCCTTGGTGGAATCCAAACCGAGGTAGAAAGGACCACTTGGTAGGCATGCTATAGTGGGGATATTTTTTTGGGCTATGGTTGGAAAAGATAGCCACGGAGTGCTCTTTCCACTCAAGATTCTGTGAATGTTGTTAATTGGCTGTGTACGGTTGGCAGATCCCTCCTAAGTCTCAGTTTCTTCATCTATAAAATGCAAATAATAATGCTGCCCTACTTACCTCCTGGGTTGTTATGAAGATCAAAAGAGGTAATATATGTGAGAGCACTCTGGAAAGAATAATGCTATAGCACAGTAAGAAATGACAAATAGGAAGAATTCACAAACACTTGGAAAGGCTCATATGAATGTAGGCAGAAAAAAGTAATCAGAACAAGGGAAATGATTTGCATAATGACCAAAGTCATATAAAGGAAAACAACATCGAAAGCCTTCTGAATTCCAATCAATGTTTTAGTGTCCTGCTGAATTTTGAAATTCACAGGACCTTGGAAATAGAGCTAGAGTAGGGGTTAGGGTTGTCCAAATCATACACAGCTCTGCCATTTATCATCTGTGACCATGAACAAGTTATTTGGTCTTCCCTGGCCACAGTTTCCTCTTCTGTAAAATGGGGGCTTGAATAAGATTAATGATATCAAGCTTAAATAGAAACAAATACCCCTGGTTGCATACTGCCTTAGGAAACCAAAATCTATGTTGTATTCAGATATTTTGTGATCCAAATCCTCTCCTTCTTCTTTTCCCCTCCTCTAGATGGCAAGTAATCCAGCATAGGTTTTACATGACTATTTGATTTCCATTTATATTTATTTTGTTAAATGTAGGCTGCATTCAAGTCATTTTGCTGGTCTCACTCCAGAGTTTTAAAGCCAGTTTAATGCCTCTGGATTAGATGACCTAGAGGGGCTCTTCCAATTCATGGTGAAGGACTTCTGTCTTCCTCCTCTCAATAGAGAGGTGATCTGCTATTGGTATGGAATTAGAACTACATTGTCATGACCATTTATGGTCAATGTGTTGGTTTGTTTTGCTTTAATATGTTTTTTTTTAATGAAAGAGGAGAGTCCTGGAAAATAATTGTGATGGAAAATTAGTAAAATATTCACTTCTAAGAATAATAAGCTAAACCAGTGGAAATACGCATCAGCCATTGGTGGGGAGGAGCTCGGGGGGTGAAGGGGAAAGTAAGAGCATGAATTGTGTAACCATGTTAACTTTTCTAAAAAATAAATATTAATAAATATTTAAAAAATAAAAATAAAAAAATAGACTCAATTCAAATGAGGCTTGGGAGTCAGGAAAACACCAGTTCAAATCCTACCTCAGATATTTGCTAGCTGTATCTCAAGGTGAATCATTTACTCTCCTTCTGCCTCAGTTTCTTCATCTGTAAAATGAGAGAATTGAACCCTGGTGACTTTCTTCCAAGGTACCTTCCCCTATAAATCTATAGAATTATGATCTTAGGTCACTTTTAGTCATCCCCAATTTGACTAATTTTCAACAGACAGACTTTTCTAGGCATAATGAATCTCAAGTAGACAGTAATACAAATAAATTACTAATAGAGGATAAATTAGTTAAGACAATTGAATAAGTAAACACAGTTAGCAATTTACCTAGAGGAGAAAAAGTGTTCTCCCCTTTTATTAAATTATTGCAATCAACTGGACCCCATGGAGTGAAAACACTAGACAGATTTGTGGGGTAGGGCACTTTATGTGGGGAGTAGCCTTCATGTGTCTCAGCCACTGTCTTTAAATCTCTAATCAGTTCTATAAAACCTTCTGTGTGTTTGGTTTCAAGCAACATTAAATACATATCTGGAAAGAAAAAAAA
>NC_058134.1:53598532-53651328 GCF_016433145.1 Gracilinanus agilis | reverse complement strand
TCTTTTTTTCCCTTTCCTTTCTTTTCTCATGCTGCCTCTCTATTTGAAAAATGGGAAGAGCAGTAATTGCCATTAAGTATTTTAAGTGTTCTGGGTGAAATATGGCATATGTCTTAAGTATCAACCCAATAAGCATCTCAGTTAAAGCCCTTTTGTCTTTTGAGACCTCTGGCATAGAGAATATTGACATCAATCACTGCAGATAGTGAATAAAGAAGAAAAGATATATAAATGCAGAACTCTAGGCCACAGTTATAATAATAATAATTCCTGACATTTATAGAGAACTTTAAATTTTACATAGCATTTACTCTCATTATATCACTCCTATTATGATCATAGGACCATAGACTGCACTTTAGTAACTTTAGTGATCATCCATTTCTACCCCTTCATTTTGCAAAAGAGAAAAAAATTATAACACTAAAGTGACTTGCTTAAAGTCTCTTAGAGAGTACAACCAGGACTTGAATTCAGGCCCTCTAAATGCAGAGTTTTTTCCATTACAGAAAAAAATTGTAAAAAGAGAACTTTACTATCATTTATAAATTACAAAATAAAAATAATTTATGCAGAAATATACATGACAGGGAAGGACTCCAAAGTTATTTTTTATAAGCTTAAGTAGAATTGAGTGTATTGCTATACTGTCACCTAGTGGGGAAGTTACCTATGAGTCAGTAGAACTGGTATGACTTCAGTTTGCCTCCCACACACCGCTGTTAAAATAGTAATAGGGGTTCTAGAAGGCAAGAATGTCACAGAACTACAGGGTAATAAAAATTTCTAGCTGGAAGGGATCTTGGAGAGTAGGAGGAACGTCAGTGGTGAAGGTTTTACATAATTATGGGAAACAGATCTCCAAAGACACAAAGATTTTTGTTGTTGAGTTGCTTCAGTCCTGTGTGATTCATTTTGACTCCATTTTGGGGTTTTCTTGGCACAGATTCCAGAATGGTTTGCCATTTCCTTTTCCATGCTCATTTTATAGATGAAACTGAGGCAAACAGGGTTAAGCGACTTGTCCATTCTCACACAGCTAGTAAATGTCTGAGGCTTGATTTGAACTCATGAAGAAGAGTTTTCCTGATTCCAAGCCTAGTACTCTATCCACTGTGCCACCTAGCTACCCTATTATCCAAGATGCCATGCTTGATGTTTTTCTAAAGAATCATTACTCTAGAGTTGGAAGGGGCTTCAAAAATTATCTGGTCCATCCTTCTTTCTTATTTATTTTGCAGGTGATTAAACTGAGGAACAGCCATCTCAAGTAACCCAGGGGGGAGTTAGCAGAGCTGGGATTCAAACCCAGGTCTTCTGAACCAAAATCTAGGACTATTTCTACCATAACACATACTCCCTTCTATGTTTTATAAACAAATAAGAACACATATCTGTTCCATGGTAAGACTTGTGGGGACAGGTTGCATAAGTGGACCATGTCAGACATGCACAAAGGAGCATTGAGAAAACGTTTTTAAAAAGATGCCCAGAAGAAATAAAAGGTTCAGTAGATAACAAGCAAATAGAGCCATTTGGTTACTTTCTTGTCAAGTTTTATATACACTTATATTATAGAAGTTCCCAGTTTCTTATTCAATTCTCTTTCTCATTGTGAAGATAAAATAAGCTATTTTTCTGAAATCATCCTGCTAATCATTTCTTATAATACAATAATATTCCATCACAATCATGTACTGCAATTTGTTCAGCCATTCCCCAATTGAACAACATCCCCTCAATTTCTAATTTTTGTCACCACAAAAAGAGCTGCTATAAGTATTTTGTACAAATATGATCCTTTCCCTTTTTTTATCTCTTTGGGATACAAACCTAGTAGTGGTGTTACTAGATCAAAGTGTATACAATTTTATAGCTCTATGGCTATAGTTCCAAATTTTCTTCCAGAATAGTTAGGTCAGTTCACCAACAATGCATTAGTGTCCCAATTTTTGCCATATATATCCATGAATATTTATCATTTTCCTTTAATATCATATTAACCAATCTGCTAGATGTGAGGTGGTACTTGCATTTTAATTTGCATTTCTCTAATCAATAGTGATTTAAAATATATTTTCATATGATTATTGATAGCTTTTATTTTTTCATCTGAAAACTACCTGTTCATGATCTTTGACTGTTTGCCAGTTTGGGAATGCTTTGTACTCTTATACCTTTGACTCGGGTCTTTCAGAGAGATTTGCTGTAAATACACCGCCCCCCCCCCACCACCACATACACACAGAGTTTGTTGTTTCACTTCTAATCTTGGTTACATTGGTTTTGTTTGTACAAACCATTTCAAATTTAATATAATCAAAATGATTCATTTTGCTTCGTGTAATATTCTCTGTATCTTATTTGGTCATAAATTCTTCCCTTATCAATAGAATGGAAAGGCAAATTATTCCAAGGTCTCCTAATTCACTTATGGTGTCACACTTTATGTATAAATCATATACTCATTTTGACCTTATCTTGGTAAAGGGTGTGAGATATTGGTCTATATATCTTGTTTCTGCCATTCTTTTCCCCAATTTCCCCAGCAGTTTTTGTCAGCTAGTGAGTTCTTATCCCCAAAGCTGGGATCTTTGAGTTTATCAGACACTAGATTGCTATGATCATTTATAACTACATATTGTATATCTGATCTATTCAATTGATCCACCATTCTATTTCTGAGCCAATATCAGATTGTTCGGATAGTTACTGCTTTATAGTATAGTTTGAGATCTGGTTCAACGAGGCCAATCTCCTTAACTTTTTTTCTTGAATTCTCTTGATATTCTTGACCTTTTATTCTTCCAGATGAATTTTACTATTTTTTCTAGCTCTATAATTTTTACATTTTTCTTAACAAAGATCATCTAAACTATTTGAGTTTTTTTGAAGATATGAGACAAGGGAAAATAATATGGTCAGAGAGCCCCTTTTTATTTTGTTGAATTTTTTCTCTTGGATCTTAGTAGCTATATAATCTTGGGCGAGTTACAGCCTCTCTGGGACTCAATTTCCTCATATGTAAAATGAGGGGTCTGGATTAATTGACTCTTGGGATCACTTGCAGCTCTAGATTTGTGCTTTGGCTTACATCTTGATCTATGAATTTCATTGGTATAAGGATCTTCCAGTGAAGAAACTTACCCTCTCCATGAGAACTTGCAACTGTTCTATAACTTGAAGTCTTAGAGAGCCTGAGACCCTGAGAAGTAAGTGATTTGGTCAAGATTGCATAGCCACTATGTATTGGAGGCAGGACTTGGACTCGGACCATCTCACAAGAGTAGCCCTCTAAACAAAGTGCCAGATTGTCTCTCATTTTATAGAAGCAAATTAAGACAGAAACGTTATAATAATGACAAGGAAGAGGCCAACTTGTGTGATTTTTTTCAGCATTCTAAAAGTTTCAGCACTTGAAATCTAGATTAAAAAGCTTTATGATACAAAATACTTTTATAAATTCTGGTCTTTCTGGCTTTTAAATCTTTTAGGCAAATATTCATAGCAGAGTTTGGAATATAATTCTCCCTCCTCCCCCCCAATGCATTTGGAATAATTACATAATATCTGCCACTTCAACTAGGGTACCAAAAATATGAATTTTCTATCTTTTAAGGGATCATATCTATTCAAAAGAATCTGGCTTTTTAAAAACAAAAGCAGAGTAAACAACTGAGAAAAGTGCCTCATTAACCTTCCTGGTGTAAATTTTCAATAGTTATGAACATGAGAAAGACCCAAAAGTGTAATACATGTGGAATTTTTTACTGTCCCACAATGAGAATAAAATTGTCGCTCAGCATGAAATCGCTATTATACAGTGTGTCAGGCATATTTCAGTTATCTGAAAGCTATAAATTCCATCCTGTAAATTCCAGTTTCAACTATATGACTGTCTTGCCTTGTGAAACTAGGCAAGGTATTTAATTTCTCTGGACTATTTTATTGCATGTGTAAATAGAAATATACTGAACATCATGTTACATATATATGTATATATATATATATATTTGTTTTATAGCATGACTGTATATATCCATATCTAGATTTGTGTGTGTGTGTGTGTGTGTGTGTGTATAAATTGTCATTTAAATTTGGAAATGTCACTTTTTGTGGTGTTATAAACAATAAATTTGGTTAAAATACCTGGCATGTGATTTATCATCTTTCGCTATTATTCCTCCATCCCCACAAATTGTTGTTTAATAATTTCAGTTGCATCCAACTTTTTGTGATCCTAGTTGGGGTTTTATTGCCAAAGGCACTGGAGTGGTTTGTCATTTCCTTTTCTAGCTCATTTTATAAATAAGGAAACTGAGGTAAACAGGCGGCTGAGGTCGTATTTTAATTCAGGAAGATGAGTTTTCCCGACTCTAATTCCAGTGCTCTATCCATTGCCCAATTTAGTGGATGATGATTATGTCTGTAATTAATGTATTTTGTCTCCTTATTTCATGAGTTCATTGTGCCATATCGTTTCTGATAACTGAGTACTTGTGTGGTCTCACATTGTCACATTTCAGCAAGTCATTGAGAGTGCATAAACTGGTCTGGTTGTAGGACTTCATCATGTGGGTCACTTCTTCACCTTCTACTTTTCAATTACCTTTTATTTATTGGCTTCACCTATTAGATTTTGAATTCCTTAAGGGCAGGGATTACTTTATGCCTTCTTTTGTGACTTCAGAGTTTTAAGCAGAGTTTGCTGTTTGGTAGGCACTTAAATGTTTATTGACTCTGACTAACTTGTGTTAATGTACATTGAATAGTGCAATCATTCTAAGAATCTATATGGCTATTGGTGACTTTAATTCACCCATCTGTGAGTGATATAGTCATGTGTTGAGTTCTATTCTCATTTTATCATTCAGAAGAAAACTTGTAATTTTGGATCACTGGATTGGCAAATGTTAAACAAGTAACTCTCAATGTCTATATCTGTTTCTATATCTATCTGTCTTCCAATACACTTTTTAAAGAAATATTATTTCACTGATTATCCTACTTTACAAATAAGAAAACGAAATGGAGGCAAACAGAGGTTAAATGACTTGCCCAAAATAATGGAACTAGTAAATTTTTGAGGCTGAATGTGAATTCAAGTCTTTCTGATTCCACGTCAAGTGCTCTATCTACTGACTTAGTAAACTGGCTATACTCAGGCTATTGTTTAAAAATATATGAATTTTAATTTTTTCCCAGATTACATGTCAATATAATTTTTAATATTTATTTTCTGATATTTTTCAGTCTGTGTTTGCTCTCTTCTTCCCACTCTTCCCCATGTAGACAGATAATATGATAGAGGTTGTACACATATTATTAAAAACATATACTGCCATGTTCATCATGTTGTGAAAAAAGGCATATTTTGTTTACACTAGACAAAGTGCATGGAGGATATAAAGTAAAGAATGGTATGTTTCAAACTATATTCTGACTTTGTCTATTCTTTCTATGGAGATGGATATTCTTTTTTAGTCATGAGTGTCTTAGAGTTGTCCTGGATCCTTTATTTGTTAAAAATAGTTAAATCATTCACAGTTCAGCAAAATAGATTATTATTGTTATTATGTACGATGTTCTTCTGGTTTTGCTCATTCACTTTGCATCACTTCATAAATGCTTTCCATGATTTATTTGTGATTATCATATTGTCATTTCTTATGGAACAATTCCATTACAAGTATATACCATAACTTGTTTAGCCATTCCCCAATTGATGGACATCCCTTCGGTTTTTAGTTCTTTGCCACCACAAAAAGAGGTGCTATGAATATTTTTGTTTAGGTAGGTTCTTTTCCTCTATCTTTAATCTCATTGTGATTGAGATCTAGTAGTGGTATTGCTGGGTCAAAAGGTATGTGCAAAAATCACTTTTATATCTAATCTTCATTATTAAAATTTTCTTCCCTTTCTTAAGTTTAGTCAATTAACAGAACACTAAATCAAACCCTAATTTGTATAAGGTCTTTACATTTTTTCTGAGGCTTAAATAATGACTGAACATTTAACAATTACCTCTCCAGAACATGTTAAGAGCTGGCTCCAGCACACCTCTGGATGAGAGTGTAAAGGGAAATTCACTAAAAGACAACCCCAGAATATTTTAGGATACATAACATATGGTGGGCACAAAAGAAGGACAAACATAATGATGGTCCATTCTTGACACAATATCTTGTCAGTTTGAAATCATCTCTAATTCTTTGTTAATCATGGCTATCATAAGAAAAAAGTCAGTGTCACCACTTTGGAGAAGGACAAACTAAGACACGTGAAAAAGGTTGTGATTTACCATTTGGTCCCTCCAAGTGAAGGACAGAGGCAGGATTATTATCAATGTTAATATTATTTTACACTTAGAGAGCAGGTGGTGATATGCTCAGCACTTTACCAACCATCAGGAGTGAAGTTTGACCTATCAAGAAATCAAAGTGTGACAGATTGATGTATGTGGTTCTTTCCAGAGGTCCTTTGGAGGTTGGATGTGTGTCAGGCAATTATCCCTACTTAGCAAAATAGGGATTTAAATGACTAGAATTCCGAGGCAAACTTGGTACATACACGAGCATTAATATTTTATCATTGCTGCAAAAAAGCATTTATTTTTGTCATTGGTGAAAATTCAGAAACAGCTTTTGAATAAGAAATTCTTATTTTGTTAGACTCTAACCTTTCTGGGAAAAAATAAAACAAAACAAAATCTACTTCCTGTACACTATATATATGGTTAGTGATGAAAGAAATGGGATATTTTTCATCAAAGATGGTTTATTTGGGGGTAAGGAGGTCCTGTGATTTCTTCAGATTTGGGATACTCTAAATGTGAAAAATCTCTTCATTAGTGCAGATCATCTGTAATTTATATCCTTATTTTTCTCTTTAAAAAACAAATTATTTGTTACATAAAAATATCCAAGAAACTCCTCCTACTCCTTCTCATTAGAGCAGACATCATTTGACAAAAGGATTATGTATATATAAAACTATATCTTGCTTATTTCTGCTCATGAATTCTTTCTCTGGACATAGACATACCCAAGTCATTCTTTTAAAAATATTGCTGTTGTTGCATTTAATGTTTTCTTGGTTCACTCTTTATAATCTCACTTAGACCTTTCAATGTTTTTACAAAATTTACTTGCTCATCATCTCTTACAGGGTAGTCATATTCCGTCAGAATCATATTATACAACTTGTTAACCATCTCCTCAATTTATAGTTCGTTGCCATCACAGAAAGTTGCTATAAATATTTTCAAACATAAAGTTTCCTTTCCTTTTCCCCCTGATCATCTTAGGAAATAAACCTAATATTGGTATTACTGGGTAGAAAGGTATATACAATTTTATAATTCTTTGGGCATAATTCCAAAATGGTTGGATCAATTCTTGGGACACTTGGAGGTTGTGATTCTTGTCCATGTTCACACAGCTAGTACTGTATCTGTCAGAGAGGTGGGGCATAATTTCATCTCTTTATGATTTTACCTCCCATAAAAATAACAACAGAAATCCCTCCCTCTTTTCTCCCTCCTTCCTTCCTTTCTCTCCTTTCTCTCCTTTCTCTCCTTTCTCTCATTTCTATCCTTCCTTCCTTCCTTCCTTCCTTCCTTCTTTCCTTCCTTCCTTTTGTTTATGTTTTTGTTTATTCATTTTCAAAGTTTAAATTCCTTCAGCAGGAAAACTGGACCATAAAATCTATGTAGTCCTTCTGAAACCAACCAGGTAATGAGTCTTTGTGAACCTAGCTAGGATTGTCCTTGGCCCACATGGGGCTTGCACTCAAAGCCATTACAACTTAATTGATGGTATGAGTTCCATAACTCTTTAAACTAAGTAAATACAGTATTGTGGAACTTAAGTGGAGAAGAACGATGTATCTAGATTCTCAAAATACAATGCTTTTCTTTCTTATTTTTTTCTTGTGCCTACATGCTACCACTAAATGATATCCTAGTGAAGGAGTAGCATGATGTATAAGATAGAATGCTAGACTTAGAATTAGAAAGATCTGTGTTTGAGTCTTGATTTGACTCCTTAGAAGCTATGTGATGCTAGATAAGTCACAGCTTTCCTTAGATCTCAGTTTTCTCATTTATAAAATGAAAGTGTTTGGACTTAATGGCCTCTAAGGACTCTTTCAGCTTTAAATCTATTATCCTAGAATCCTCTGGTTACACTAAATGATTCCTGCTAAAGAGGCAGTGTGTTGTGACAGGAGGAGCCCTGGATATGAAGTCAGGAGATGTATATTTTTGGCTTGGAAATAACAATGATTAAGTATATGACTACAATAAGCCATCTAGCATCTTTGAGTCTCAGTTTCCTTATGTGCAAAAATGAACGTAATTTTTTCATTGTCTACATCACAGAGTTACTTTGAGAAACATTTTTTAAACCATGGAATGCTATATAAATGAAGATTTCTTTTATTTTTATTAATTTCCTGATAGCAAACCTATTTCTGGCACTATATTCTAGGACCTGGAACTTATAGTCATAGAATGTTGCCTACGGTTCCAAGTTGAGTGACTTGTCCAAGTTTATATAGCAAACATTTGCCAGAGGTAGGAAATGAATTAAAATCTTCCTGATTTTAAGGGTAAGTCTTCACTTATGACATTTTGCTACCTGTCTAGGTCCTATGAAATTCTGGCAAAATTAAGCCTCGCCAAAAGTTATAGGAATTCTGATTGCTATAATTGATTAATATAATGAATTGTGTGCAAGATTTCATTTTCTGAGCTACACTAATTAGAACACTGTAACGAATTTGGCCAAGAGGGAGTGACATGTCCATTAGCTATTTCACTTTCAGAATTGGATTTGAAGGAGAAATGAGGTTTCTTTACAACCATTTTAAGTTTGAGCTCACTTTCCCCAGGGACTGAGGTGGTAAAAGGCAGAATGTGTCCCCCAATATTGTTCTTCCCATGTCTTTTCATTAAATATGTGTGTGGTAAAAGCTAACTGATATTAAGTGGCTAAATGATCTTAGCGTGCTGATCATTGGGTCAATCAATGATATAAACCAACCATAACTGGCTATTGATATTAGGGAGAATAGATAAAAATGGAAACTCAATCTGATGGTATTTAAAAAAGTATTTATAGTCTTTAGAGAATGTAGCAGCCACCTTTAGGGGATGCAGCCTGTTAGTACATGTGGGGGTTAGGATAAGCACCCTTAGACTCCCTGTAAACTATAGTAAAAAAGAATAAAAATACTCTTAATGGTCATCTAATCCACTCCTTTAATTTTACAGATGTGGAAACTATGGCCAAGAAAGGTGAAATTATTTGCTCAAATTTACACATCTAATAAGTAGCAGATATAAGAATCAAACTCAAGTGTGTATGTTTACACTGTATCTGATTTTCCATTCTCTTCTCTGACTTCTCAGCTTCAGGTGATTGTTTACCCCTTAAACTTCTCTGAGCACTTTGCCACTTTTCTTCCTTTTACATTGATCACAATCTGCTTTTTATCTCAAGTATTTGATCATTTGGTTAACTATAAGGAGCCTGAGGACATGACTTATTTAATCTTTGTATCACCATTATTTTATGTATACATATGTTAAACGAGAACATAGAGTTTACACCACGGAGGGACTAAACCCCTGAAGCCACCATTCTTGTCTTCTCCTCTGGGATTTTCTATACTGCAACTTGGAGCATCATCTCCACTCTGTCCATCTCTTGCTCAGAGCATCTGAATTTAATCAATATTATCATCATCTGCCATGTTGATGGAATGCCCTGGTGTTTCCAAAAATGGTCTTTTTGTCTTCTCAAACAATAACTCTCTTCCTTGGCCCTCACTTACCTATATGCATTATTTCCCTCATTAGTAGATAAGGTTCTTAAGTGTAGGGACTCTTGCCATTGTAGTTGTATGTCTAGCCATTAGGTAAGTTCTGACATATAGAAAGTTCTTCTCAGATAGTTTCATTCATCCATCTTTATACATGTTTCATACACATATATTTATACCTCCCACCCCCACACACATGCACATATTTAAACCCTTTCCTTCTGTCTTAGAGTTAATACTATTGTTTCCTAAGCAGAAGAGTGGTAAAGGCTAGGCAATTGGAGGTAAGTGACTTTCCCAGGGTCACACAGCTAGGAAATGTCTGAGGTCACATTTGAACCCAGGATCTCCCATCTTCAGACCTAGCTCTCTATCCATAAACCACCTAGCCATATACATATAATATGCCTCTATAATATCGTTATAGATACATTCTGATACTAATAAATAGACATAATCTAAAGTTCTTCATATTTTGTACATCTTTTCATAAAATATTAATTTATTCACATTCATATCCACAAAAGAATTGAAAGTCCATAATGCATCTTTGTATATGTCATAATGATATAGACAAATAACGATCTCCTAAAATGTGTATGTATATGTATATGTGTCTTTGTATGTGTTTGTATATGGATACATGGCAGTTTGGCAGGCAGTGCATAGAACACTGGACTTGGATGCAGGAAGACCCGAGTTCTACTTTAACTTAGGCCTCTTTTTTTCCATTTCTCATTTAACTCATTGTGAATTACATTTGTGGAAAGGGAGAGAGATTATCCCATCCCTTCTGGGTCCAAAGGTAGCCTTTCAATATTAAATTAGGGAAGAATGAACAAGTTGTGGTATATGCTCATAATGGAATACTCTAATGATGTTATAGGAAATGATGAACGAGAAGATCCCACAAAAAACCTGGAAATACTTCTGGGTTAAATGTTGGTAGAGTAGAGGCAGGGCGATTTTCTCTCCTTAAAAACAGATATAGCATACCTCCAAAGGACAAGAAAACAAAATCCAGATGAAAGAAGGGACCCCACAATAGGGCACAGTATCGAAGGTACGTGGGATTTGGGCACTTCCATGCTATAAGGGGGGGGAAATACCTCCCATCAAAACGTGAGCAGATCACCCCTCCTCCACCCCACCCAAATTACCAGAGGCAGAGGCTGTGCTCCAGAGTTAGAGCGAGTGGGGGCACAAAACCTAGCCACTGGGCAGCTAACTGGCACTACTAGGAGCTTGCCCCTGAGAGAAGCAAGATCTGAGATCCCAGGTGGCTGAAAACTAAGACCTTGTACACGGAAGTGGGGTTGAGAGAGGCAGCAGCAGCACCCAGCTGGCTCAGACTCAGGGGAAAATGTCAGGTGGAGGAACAAGCATGGGCCAAGTTCTGGGCAGCTGGCTAGGACCACAGGGGCTCAACCCTGAAAACAGCTAGACAAGAGACCCCAGGAGGCTCCCCAGAGAAACCAGGAGACTCACAAAGTAGCCTCAGACAAAAACTACTCCCTAACTCCATACAAAGAGAATCAGATTGCCTTACTCAAACTTCTGGAGGATAAGGCAGAATGATGCCAAGAAAAGCCCAAGAAATAAACAAGAAGTCAAAGAAAAAAACTTTAACACTTGATAACTTCTGTACAGAAAAAACCCAGAAGGCAGAGGAAGACAAACAATTAATAACATCTAAACCTTCTCCCCAAAATGAAAATGGGTCACAAGATTTTGAAGAGTTCAAATGTGAGTTCATGAGAAAGATGGAAGAGATCTGGCAAGAAAATAACAATTTAAAAGGCAGAATTTAGCAAATGAAAGTGAGGATCAGAAATCAAATGAATTGATAAGCAAATTGAAGACCAGAAATGACCAGCTGGAAGCCTTGAAGAACCAGATAGTTGAGATTAAAAAGGAAAACAAAAGATTTTAGATGAAAACCAGTCTCTAAAGGCTAGAATTGGGCAATTAGAAGCCAATGATCTCACAAGACAACAAGAATTAATAAAGCAAAGTCAAAAGACTGACAAAATAGAAGGAAACATGAAATATCTCAATAAGAAGTTAATAGACCAAGAAAACAGGTCTAGAAGAGACAATTTGAGAATCATTGGTCTTCCTGAAAAAGCAGAAATTAATAGAAATTTGGACTCCATACTAAAGGCAATTACTGAGCAAAACTGCCCTGAGGTTCTACAACAAGAGGGCAATATAGACATTGAAAGGATCCATAGACCACCCTCTACAGTAAACCCTGAAAAGACAACCACCAGGAATATAATAGCCAAATTCAAGAGCTTCCAATTAAAAGAAAAAAATATTACAAGAAGCCAGAAAGAGACAATTCAGATATCAAGGAGCACCAATCAGGATCACACAGGATTTGGTAGCCTCCACAGTAAAAGACCACAAGAAACTTGAATGAATAAGAAAAATAGGATATTCTATACCACACAAAGAGGGCATGGGAAGAGGAGGGGATGAATACTATTATAGGAAGGAGAGGAAGAGAGCATTAAGAGGTACTATTTAAACCTTACTTTCAGCAGAATTAATCCTGAGAGGGAAGAGTAGCTATATCCATTGGGATATAGAATTCTATCTAACCCTACTGAGAAAGTCAGAAGGGATTAACCAAGGGGAGCAGGGAGTGGGGGGTGTCAAAAAAGGGAGGGAGAATAAGGGGGAGGAAGTTCATTAGGCCTTAAAATAAAAAAAGAGGGGAATAAGAAGGGAGGGGGTGGAAAGGGAAGTAAATCAAGGGAGGGGAGAAGGGGGACTGGTTTAAAATAAACCACTGGTTTAAAAGGGAATAGTGTAAGAAGAAGGAGTAGAACTAGGAGAGGATACCAAAATGTTAGGGAATACACAACTGATAATTATAACTCTAAATGTGAATGGGATGAACTCACCCATAAAATGGAAGCAAATAGCAGAATGGATTAGAAACCAAAATCCTACCATATGTTGTCTAGAAGAAACACATATAAGGCTGGTGGACATACACAGGTTTAATGTCAAGGGCTGGAGCAAAATCTTTTGGGCTTCAATCTTCCGTCTACCAAAACAAATACAGGAATTATACAAGCACAACTACAAAACACTTTCCAAACAATTAAAACTAGGTCTAAACATTTGGAAAAACATTCAGTGCTCATGGGTAGGACGAGCTAACATAATAAAAATGACCATTCTACCCAAATTAATTTACCTTCTTAGTGCCATACTTATGAAAATACCAAAAAAATTTTTACTGAATTAGAAAAAACTATAACAAAGTTCATTTGGAAGAACAAAAGATCAAGAATATCAAGGGAAATAATGAAAAAAAGGGAAGGAAGGTGGCATAGCAGTACCAGATATTTAACTATACTATAAAGCAGCAGTCATCAAAATGATATGGTAGTGGCTAAGAGACAAGAGGGAGGACCAGTGGAATAGACTTGGGGTAAGTGACATCAGCAAGACAGTGTATGATAAACCCAAAGAGCCCAACTTTTGGGACAAAAATCTATTTGAGAAAAACTGCTGGGAAAATTGGAAAACAATGAGGGAAAGATTAGGTTTAGATCAACATCTCACACCCTACACCAAGATAAATTCAAAATGGGTGAATGATTTGAATATAAAGAAGGAAACTATAAGAAAATTAGGTGAACATAGAATAGTATACCTGTCAGATCTCTGGGATAGAGAAAAATTCAAAACCAAGCAAGAGTTAGAAAAAATTACAAAATGTAAAATAAATAATTTTGATTATATTAAATTAAAAAGGTTTTGTACAAACAAAAACAATGCAACCAAAATCAGAATGGAAACAACAAACTGGGAAAAAATATTTACAACAAAAAATTCTGACAGAGGTCTAATTACTCAAATATACAAGGAGCTAAATCAATTGTATAAAAAATCAAACCATTCCCAATTGATAAATGGGCAAGGGACATGAATAGGCAATTTTCAGATAAAGAAATCAAAACTATCAATAAGCACATGAGAAAGTGTTCTAAATTTCTAGTAATTAGAGAAATGCAAATCAAAACAACTCTGAAGTACCACCTCACACCTAGTAGACTGGCTAAAATGAGAGAAGGGGAGAGTAATGAATGTTGGAGAGGACATGGAAAAATTGGGACATTAATGCATTGCTGGTGGAGTTGTGAACTGATCCAACCATTCTGGATGGCACTTTGCAACTATGCCCAAAGAGAGCTAAAAGACTGCCAGCCCTTCGATCCAGCCATAGCATTGCTGGGTTTGTACTCCAAAGAGATCATAGATAAACAGACTTGTATAAAAATATTTATAGCTGCTTTTTTTGTGGTGGCAAAACCTGGAAAGCGAGAGGATGCACTTCAATTTCGAGTGGCTAAACAAATTGTGGTATGTGTTGGTGATGGAATACTACTATGCTCAAAGGAAAAATAAACTGGAGGAATTCCATGTGAACTGGAAAGACCTCTAGGAATTGATGCAGAGTGAAAGGAGAAGAGCCAGAAGAACATTGTATACAGAGATGGATACACTGTGGTAAAATCAAATGTAATGGACTTCTGTACTGGTAGCAATGCAATGACCCAGGACAATTCTGAGGGATTTATGGAAAAGAACACTACCTAAATTTAGAGAAAGAACTGCAAGAGTGGAAACACAGAAGAATAACAACCGTGTGAACACATGGGTTGATGTGGGCATGGTTGGGGATGTAGACTTGAAACCACCACACCAATGCAACTAAATATGCAAATAAGTCTTGACTGATCACACATGTTAAAACCAGTGGAACTGTGAGTTAGATATAGGGGTTTTTGAAAGGGGGTGAAGGGGAAAGTAAAAACAAGAATCATGTAACCATGGAAAATTTTTCTGAAAAAATAAAATATTACCATCTTAAAAAAATAAAGACACATGGCTTAACCTGTCAAAAAAACCTGGAAAAGCATATATGAAGTGATGCAAAGTAAAATGAGCAGAATCAGGAAAACATTGGTAAGTAACAACAATAATGTATGATAATCAACTGTGAATGACAATATTATGAGCAATATAAGCAATATAATTTGCAAAATATAATAAGGCAATGTAATTATGAGCAAGTAAGATCCTAGGTCATAAAGAAAAGTGAGAGAGGAATAAGAAGGGAGGGGGGAGAAAGGGAAGTAAAATAAGAGTGGGGATTAGGGGGACTGATTAAAAGCAAAACACTGGTGTAGAAGGAAATAGCAAAAGAAGAAAGGGGAGGACTAGGTGAGGAAATCAAAATGATGAGGAATACATAGGCGGTAATCATAACTCTGAATGTGAATAGGATGAAGTCACCCATAAAATGGAAGCAAATAGCACAGTAGATTAGAAACCAAAATCCTATCATATGTTGTCTATAAGAAACCCACATGAGGCAGGTAGACACACATAGGGCAAAGGTAAAAGGACAGAGTAACATTGATTGGGCATCAACTGAGAAAAAGAAGGCAGGGGTCACAATCATGATATCTGACATAGCCAAAGTAAAAGTAGATCTAATTAAAAGAGATAGGGAAGGTAATTACATCCTGATAAAAGGCAGTATAGACAATGAGGAAATATCAGTACTCAACATGTATGCACCAAATGGTATAGCATCCAAATTTCTAATGGAGAAACTAGTGGAGCTTAAGGAGGAAATAGATAGTAAAACTATACTAGTGGGAGACCTGAATCTTTCTCTATCAGATCTAGATAAATCAAAACAGAAAATAAACAAGAAATAAGTAAGAGATGTGAATGAAATCTTAGAAAATTAGAGTTAATACATATGTGGAGAAAAAATAAATAGGAACAAAAAGGAATACACCTTCTTTTCAGCAGCACATGGCACATTCACAAAGATTGACCATGTAGTAGAGCATAAAACATGGCAAACAAATACAAAAGAACAGAAATAATAAATGCAGCCTTTTCAGACCATAATGCAATAAAAATAATAATTAGTAAAGGTACATGGAGAGGCAAATCAAAAATTAATTTTAATTGGTTAGTTAAAAAACAAATTATAGAAACAATAAGTTCATTGCAGAGAATGACAATGATGAGGCATCTTATCAAAATCTATGAGATACTGCCAAAGCAGTACTCAGGGGGAAATTTATATCCCTGAGTGTATATATTAACAAATTAGGGAGGGCAGAGGTCAATGGATTGGGCATAAAAATTAAAAATTTAGAAAGAGAAGAAATTAAAAATACCCATATAAACACTAAATTAGAAATCTTAAAAATTAAATGAGAAATTAATAAAATCAAAAGTAAAGAACTATTGAGTTAATAAATATGACTTGAATATAAAGAAGGACACGTTTAAGTAAATTAGGTAAACACAGAATAATATACCTGACAGATCTTTGGGAAAGGAAAGATTTCAAGACCAAGTAAGCATTAGAAAAAATTACAAAATGTAAAATAAATAATTTCAATTAAACTAAATTAAAAAAGTTTTGTATAAACAAAGCCAATGCAAGCAAAATTAGAAGGGAAACAACAAATTGGGGAAAAATGTTTATAACAAAAACCTCTGACAAAGGTCTAATTACTGAAATATATAAGGAGCTAAATCAATTGTACAAAAAAAATCAAACCATTTCCCAATTGATAAATGGGCAAGGGACATGAATAGGCAATTTTCAGAAAAAGAAATCAAAACTATCAATAAATACAGAAAAAGTGTTCTAAATCTCTAATAATTAAAGAAATGCAAATCAAAGCAACTGAGGTACCACCTCATACCTAGCAGATTAGCTAACATGACAGCAGGGGAGAGTAATGAAGGTTGGAGGGGATGTGGCAAAACTGGGACATTAATGCATTGCTGATGGAGTTGTGAAATGATCTAACCATTCTGGATGGCAATTTGGAACTATGCCCAAAGGGCTTTAAAAGACTGCTTGCCCTTTGATCCAACCATACCACTGCTTGGTTTATACCCCAAAGAGATAATAAGGAAAAAGACTTGTACAAATATATTCATAGCCACGCTCTTTGTGGTGGTAAAAAATTGGAAAATGAGGGGATGCCTTTTGATTGAGGAATGCCTAAACAAATTATGCTATATGTTGGTGATGGAATACTATTGTGCTAAAAGGAATAATGAACTAGAAGGATTCCATACAAACTGGAATAACCTCCAGGAATTGATGCAGTGAATGGAGAACCAGGAGAACCTTATACACAGATATAGATACACTGTGGCACAATTGAATGTAGTGGACTTCTCTACTAGCAGCAATGCAATGATCCAAGACATTTCTGAGGGACATGAGAAAGAATGCTATCCACATCCAGAGAGAAACACAGAACAAAAACAACTGCTTGATCACATGGGTTGATGGGGATATGATTTGGAATGTAGAATCTAAATGATCACCCTAGTGCAAATAGCAACAATATGGAAATAGGTCTTGATCAATGACATATTTAAAACCCAGTTGGAATTGCGTGTTGGCTATGGGAGAAGGGGTGGGAGGAGGGGAGAGAAAGAAAATGAATCATGTAACCATGGAAAATTTTTTGTAATTAATCAATAAAATAAAATAAAATAAAAAAGAACCCAGGACAAGTACAGTGGACTCATCAGGAAAAGCAAAAGACTATCCACTGTTTTAGAAGGGACTGATGGGAGTCTGAAGATAGAAGAAGCATGCCATTCTTCATTTTATTTCCTTCATGAATTTTTCTTTAGTGTATCACATGACAAATATGGAAATATGTATTATATGATAATATATGTATAATCTATATCATTTTACCTATCATCTTGGAGATGAATGAGTGGTGAGAGGAGGGAGATAATCTGTATCATAAAATGACAGAAAACTATTATAAAATTTTATGAACATGTAAAATTATTTTTAAAAAATAGGTTAGGGAAGCTAAATGTTATAGTGAACTTGAAAAGGCATAAGTTTATATACAGTCTCAGATACTTGTTAGCCCTTGGCAAGTCACTTAATCTGTTTTCCTCAGTTTTCTGATGTGTAAAATGGGGGCAAAAATAGCATCTACTTTGCAGGGTTATAGTAAAAATAAAATGTTATAATATTTAGGAATATTTAGCATCATCTTTAGAACATAATAGTTACTACACACATTTAGTTATTATTAGCGGTAGTAGTAGCACACACAAAGATATCTCTCTATCCATCTATCCTTTTATCCATCTATCCATTATCCAGATATCCATCCATCCATCCATCTATCTATCCATGCACATAAAGGTAGATGTGACTTGCCTCAGACCCTTCCTATCTGTGTTACTCACTTTCACCTTTTACCCTTACTGCTCTTTTGCCTTGGAACCAATACATAACATAGATTCTAAGATAAAGGGTTAAAAAAAAAGATGAAACTTATCCAGAGTCCTAGAGCCACTCTGAGGCAGAGCGAGGGTTGAACCCAGGTTTCCCTGACCCTACTATGCCATGCTGCCTCTCTGACCATTACAGTGTAATTTAAATATAGATTCTGCATATTAAATAGTTATCATTAAATCTCTCCATTGGTCAGTAAAACATGGCATCAGCTTTCCAGTTCGTACTTGGTTCCCTTTCAAATGCTGAATTTGCTTAAATTATGTACAGGTTCAAGTAGAGTGACTGTAAGAACTCAGTGATTTAAGAGCAAACACAGCATATTTTTCACTTTTGACATTTAAATTCTCGATCTTTGTGATTAAACCTCATTAGGATGTTGAAAAGCACAGGTCAGGATCAAAGTCTATGGCCCAGACCTCCTAACACCTAGCAGATTTCAATGGGAATTTTATCTGTGCAAAAGAAAGATTTGTGATTTACATTGGTGGTGACCTTCCAAGGAAAACCAAGGAAATGAATTATTTTGTCAAAATTATTTGGAAAGGGAATGTTTTGGGTGTCACAGGGCAGTGTTTGTTCCCTTCCCCCCTTTCCCCCTCTTATAATTGTATCTGTTTCTCACTGTTAAAAAAATTCCTCATCCCAAGCTACTCTATTATTTCTGGAATTTGTGGAAAGGTCAGTGAGTCTCAGGAGTTGTGATTACTTTTTCTAGTTGACATTCATTGATCTCATTACCTTCATGCTCATATTTCAAAAACTTTCTTCCCCATTTTGTTACCATTTCAAAGATGACAGAAATGCTGCAGTGTTCACTGTATTAGAACTGTATGTAATTAAAATCTGTACTCTGTGTTTCATCAGAATTTCACTGTCAGAACCTCCGCATGTGTTGTTTATAAATTAGATTGTTATAATTAGACCCCACAATGACTGCAGAAAGCCAGGCAGAATTTATATTCTAACATATATTTTATTTCTGCTCATAAAAAATGACTGCCATAACATCCTGGACCACAAAGCAGTTTGCTGCTACTCAGTGGCATACTTGAATCTCACTGCTATTCATATTTTAGGCTTAAATGGCCCTTTTTGAAAAAGTTTATGTCTTTGCAAAATGATTCCTTCCTTCTGAAACATCCAGTGCCAAAGGATAACAAAGAAATGTGAACAAAGCTGATTTCATAAGATCAAATGTGGACACTTTCCAAATCTTATTCTAAGGCCATTTTCCTATAGGACAAGTATATTTAAATGTATGTATGTATAGTTTGTGTTGAAAGAGTCTTTTTTCTCTTTAAAATGTTTTATTGGTATCTTCTGTTTTTCATATAATTATAGTCATTTCAAGCATCCCTCCCCCTTTCCTGACCAGAGAGCCTTATTTTTAGAGAAAAAAAATATCAGATCAAAACACTGAAAAAAGTCTGAAAATATGTGCAATGTGTAACACCTATGCACCTCCCACCTCCACAAAAGAGAAGGTTGAAGGTGTGTTCTCATATCTCCTTATGCATGTCCTGTTTCCTCTGTATAGTGTTATACTTACTTTTGATTCTTTTGGTGCGTAAGTATTTTTTTTTCCATTCACTTAGGTTCAGTTAAAGTGCAGATTGTTTTCTTGGGTCTGTTTACTTCACTCTTCATCAGTTCATCTTATCTTTCCATACTTCTCTGCATTCATCATGCAATTATTTCTTATAACACACTAATATTCCATTATAGTTATGTGATACAATTTGTTTAGCCATTTCCAATTTATGGGCATCTACTTTGCTTCCAATTCTTAGCTATCACAAAAAGGGCTGATTTGTTTCCATCTATCTATCTATCTATCTATCTATCTATCTATCTATCTATCTATCTATCTATCTATCTATCTATCTATCATCTTCTTTTTGTTGATTTCCATGGGCTGTAACCTTGTAATGGAGTTTCTGGATCAAAGGATATGGATATTTTGGTAACTTTATTGCATAATTATGGATTTTGCTTTCCAAAATAGTTATGTCATTCTACAGCTCCACAAACAATGTATTGTTATGCCTATTATTCCACCACTCCTCTGACACTGACTATTGCTATTTTTTGGTCATTTTTTGCCAGTTTGCCAAGAGCCCTAATAATCTATTCTCTTTCCCTACTTCATTTCCTCAATATTCAAAAATACTTTTCTCTCCTCACTTGTCCAAGTAATGAAAAATAAAAAGGAGGGAGAGAGTGACGGAGAGAAAGAGAGAGAGAGATAAAAACACTAAATGACTGGTGTTGGGAGACATCTTTTGTATTATTCCTGAGTTATATAATTTACATAATATATACATACCTCATGTATACATATGCATACATGTATATAAATGTGTGTATACATCTATGTATGTGCATGTGTGTATACATACACACGCCTGTATCTGCTATGGGTCTAGGGTCAGAAAGACTTGAGTAAAATCTGATCTCAGATACTTATTAGCTTTTTGACCTTGGGCAAGTCACTAACCTGTTTGCCTTATTGCACTGAAAAAGGAAATGGCAATCCACTCTAGTACCTTTGCCAAGAAATCTCAAAGACAATAGGGTACATGGAGTCACAAAGAATCAGATAGCTCTGAACAACAACAACGATATGCATTTATACACATAAATTTTTATATATGGAATGCCCTTGCTCCTGCTCAAGGATCTCTTCTGTGAGACTGATGAATTTATGCTCAGTAGATCTGGTCATAGCGCTTGGATTGAGGTCCCACTGTATAGCCTGTTACCTACAACCAAATAATATATATACAATTTGTTTAGCCATTCCCCAATTGGTGAGCATCTACTTTGATTTCAGTTCTTAGCTATCTCAAAAAGAGCTGATTTATTTCCATCCATCTCTCTCTCTTTCTCTCTCTCTCTCTCTCTCTCTCTCTCTCTCTCTCTCTCTCTCTCTCTATCTCTATCTCTATCTCTATCTCTCTATCTATCTATAAGTCATCAAAAAGAAGAAAGTCTCCAGATATAGATAGATAGATAGATAGATAGATAGAAAGATAGACAGATAGAAGTACTCATTCACTGTATACAGTGAATGAGTACTTCTACATTGCTTCTCTACACAGAAGAATGTGGGCCACCATCCATACTCATGTAGCTTCGGTTTTAACTGGAGAATCAGTCAATCTGCCATGGAGAGTCCCAACTGGAAGTATTGCTCCAGAGACTGGATTTCATTGTTGGTATTTGCTCTTAAAGAACTACTGAAACTGGACCCTCAAGCTCTTATCATGCCTCTCAGGTATATTCAACATGATATGAGTCACCTTTAGATGATGCCAATAGTGAATTAATCCTCATTGTCATTGTTCACCAATCACAGTGACTATTGGAGAAACCATAATAGGTTAGAAAAGGTACAGAAGATGATTTCAGGAGTCTTGCATTTGAGTCCTGGAGCCTGCCCTTACTATTCCTACAAGTGGTGTTTCATTTAAACTCTTTTTTTTTTTCGATCTCCGTTTTCTAATCTGTAAAGTGGGTAGTGATAATACTAATGGTAACTAATACTGAACATTTATATAGCCCTGACTATGTGCCAACCACTGTGCTAAGTGCTTTACAAATATTATCTCATTTGATTCTCTCAACAACACTGGGAGGTAGGTGTAATTTTATCCTCATTTTTCAGATGAGAAAATGGAGGCAGGAAGAGGTTAAATGGACTTGTCTAGGGTCACACAGCTAGTAAGTATATGAAACTGGATTTGGACTCAAGTTTTCCTGATTCCAAGCTCAGTGTTGTATCTAATGTGCCACTCAGCTACCCCAAAGTGCCCTTAATACTAATTATCTTGAGGTCATTATGACAAAACTACCTTGTAAACTATAGCCTGTTATGCAAATATGTATTATTTTTATTTATCCTTTGGACTATCCTAATTAGGACTCATTTAAATAGTTTGGCAAGAAGTTCCAATAGAAACACACATATTTTTCATGAAATATTTTGTTAGACAGTTTAGTATTGCCATGAAGCAGCTACTTCTTTCCTAGCTCTCCTTCCATCATTTTACAATATGGTAAATGGTTCCAGTCCAGTGGAAATAAGCAATGAAAAAAATTTAAATAAGTTTTTTTCTATTTGTTAATGTAACATAAGAAGTAAAGTGTAAGAAAATTTATTCCTGGCATAAGTTATAAAGTAGATCTAGAAAGCAAAAAATCTAAAATTACTGAGTATTATATCTAAAGATAAGCCTACACTGATACTGATGATATGATGAAAATATTAGTATCATTGTTCAAAATATCTTAGTAGTATAGAATAAACTATTTTTTTCTTTAAATTTTCTTATATATGCTGGAGAGTTACAGAGAGTTTTATCCTCATCTTGGCAACATCATACACATTGGGTCAAATGAGATAGAGACGCAAATGGCACTAGTATCCTGACCAAGAAAACCCCAAGTAGGGTCAGGAATAGTTGGTCACTGGACTGAAATTGTTGAGCACAAAAGAATCTTCAAATCTGATGAGAGTGAAGGTCCTTATACCTGTACATTATCTGCCTTTTTGGCATCATTGTAAATTTCTTCAAACACGAGTTGCCATGTTGATCTAAATGAAGGAAGTCATCATTATTTAGTTCTTTGGAGTAGGAATTGTGCAAATCCTAGCCATTGTCATTTTCTAGGTCATCAAAACCAGACTTTGTTCCCAATAGTTATTTCTTTAATAACTTTAAATTCTTTAATGCCTTTAAAGAGGGCAAACCTTTGAAATTACTATCTGCACAACATCACAAAATATACTTCCATACTACATGCATATTGCCTGAAGTTACTGGTTGCCAGGCATGGTGAATGCTTTTTTTTTAACTTGTGGGAGATTTTTAATTTTTTAAAATTTCTTTTAATTAATTTATTTGTTTACTCTCAAATCACTTAAGTAATTTAGAACATTTTCCATGGTTACAGGATTCATGTTATATTCCTCCCCTCTCCCCACCCCCTCCCATAGCTGACACACAATTCCACTGGGTTTTATAGGTGTCATTGATCAAAACCTATTCCCATATTATTGATGTTTGCACTATAGTGATTGTTTTAGAGTCACTATCCCCAGTCATATCCCCATCAACCCATGTGCTCGAACAGTTGTTTTCCTTCTGTGTTTCTACTCCCACAATTCTTCCTCTGAATGTGGGTAGCATTCTTTTTCATAAATCCCTCAGGATTGTCCTGGGTCATTGCATTGCTTCTAGTAGAGAAGTCCATTACATAGGATGGTGCCACCGTGTATCAGTCTCCGTGTATAAGGTTCTCCTGGTTCTGCTCCTTTCACTCTGCATAAATTCCTGGAGGTCAATCCAGTTCACATGGAATTCCTCTAGTTCATTATTCCTTTGAGCACAATAGTATTCCATTACATGGTAAATACTTTTGATTGAATCTTCAATGTTGTAATTTTTCAAGAATTCACTTAAAGAAATTGTATCATTTCTTATCATTTTAGCAACTGAATGTTCAAAATTTTTTCTTAGGTTGGCCTTAAATATTGTAATGGTCTCTTGCAATACGAGCAGCAATAAATCTGTGGCATTTGGTAACCAAAAATGACTTTTACATTTTTAATAAGAGATATTTTATATTTTTAGCCATGCTCTTTGTGGTGGCAAACAATTAGAAAATGAGGGAGTATTCATTGAATGGGGAATGGATGAACAAATGGTGATATCTTATGGTGATGGAATATTATTGTGCTGAAAGGAATAATGAACTGGAGGAATTCCATGTAAACTGGAAATACTTCCAGGAATTGATGCAGAGTGAAAGGAGTAGAACATTGTACACAGAGACTGATACATTAAAACACAACCGAATGTAATAAGCTTTTCTACTAGCAGCAATGTAACGATCCAGGACAATCCAGAGGAACTTATGCAAAAGAATGCTATCCACATCCAGAGAAATAACAGTGGGAGCAGAAATGCAGAAGAACATTATCGATCATGTAATTTGATATGGATATGATTGGGTTTTTTTTTATAAACCCTTACCTTCTGTCTTGGAGTCAATACTATATATTGGTTCTAAGGCAGAAGAGTGGTAAGGGCTAGGCAAAGGAAGGGGTAAGTGACTTGCCCAGGGTCACACAGCTGGGAAGTGTCTGAGGTCAGATTTGAACCTAGGACCTCCCCTCTCTAGGCCTGGCTCTCAATCCACTGAGCCACCCAGCTATCCCTATAATTGGGGGTTTTATGTTAAAAGATCACTCTACTGCAAATATGAATAATATGAAAATAGGTTTTGAACAATGATACATTTATAACCCAATGGAAATGCTTGTCAGCTCTTGGGGGGGAGAGAGATTCTTGAACAAAGAA
Source organism: Gracilinanus agilis (assembly GCF_016433145.1). Taxonomy (NCBI): domain Eukaryota; kingdom Metazoa; phylum Chordata; class Mammalia; order Didelphimorphia; family Didelphidae; genus Gracilinanus; species Gracilinanus agilis. The sequence goes on along the minus strand of NC_058134.1, from coordinate 53,626,794 downwards.
TTCTCTTTTATAATCTGGTGTGGATTATAAATGTATTATCATGTAAAATTTATTAGTCACTATTACATGAGAATAGTCAGTTAAACAAAAAACCCCAAATAAACACTTTTCCCTTATGCAATGACCAATTGTAATTAGATGACCTAGGACATGTGAAGAAATTAGTAAGGCCTTTAATGTCATATTGTCTTTGCAATATTTTTTCAACAGTTGAACTCAAATTTGAAAACTAGTCTTAAAATATTTTATTATTTGACCAAAGGGGATGTAATCAATGATAGTAGCTTCTCAGAATGTGAGAATTTTGAATTAGATAAATAATCATTAGTTTTAATTTAAAATTCCTTTTTTCATTACCTCCCAATAAAAGTGTTAAATGTTTCTTAGACATTTTAAATACAAATAAGGTTTTTCTTTCTTACATCTGGAAGTTCAAGAAGGCATAATTTTTCAGAGGATGTCTAGGTCATTAATAAATATGTGTTGATCAGTATATGAACTTAACCAGAATTCTTCATTTATTTTCTTTAAAGCATTGAGATATTTAGCCACTGAATGTATCCTCTTCTTTAGCAGCTACATCTCTCTGCTTGCAGTAAAAGTGTCTTCACTGTACATTTCATTTACATTTTCTTTCACGACTTTAAGTAAATTTGGCTGCTCTGCTAAGAGGAATGTGTTTTTACAATCAGTCAGCCAGTCAATAAACATTTATTTATTAAGAGTCTACTACATGCCAGGCACTATGTTAAGTGCTGAGGATACAAAAAAAAGGCAAAAGACTATCTCTGACCTGGAGGAGTTCACAAGACAACAAACAATATGTACAAACAAGTTAGATGAAGGATAAGTAGGAAATAATTAAAAGAAAGAAGGCACTAGAATTAAGAGGAGTTAAGAAAGGTGTCCTGTAGAAAGTGGGGTTTTAGTTAGGACTTGTAGGAAGATAGAGACGCTAGGAAATAGAGATGATCAGGAAGAGTAAGATAGCTGGGAGAAAGCAAAGAAAATGGTCAGAGCAAAGATATAGAATGTCTTATTTTTTTTTAATTAAATTGGAATCGTTTTAATGATCTGAGGAATGCATCAAGCCATACAGTACACATTAAACTATATATTGTATACTTTTAAAGTGAATTATACATAAAAATATCTGTGCAAACTAAAAAACACATTGCATCAACAAAGTCTTGGGAGAGAATCTTACTATACTTTAGCATTATCTTTTAAGTTATATAAAATATGACTTCTGTAAAAGTACAAGTAAAAAAAATTAAATTACGCCTAGGGAAATAACTAGGCTCAGTTCTTTAGTACTAACTAAAATAAAGTTTTGTCCATCTAAATTATTGCTTAGTCCCACTGGAGCTATCAGAAATCTGTAGCAAGAAACAAAGTCAAATCCTACTTTTCCTGTGACAGCGCCCTTAACATCTGGCTGTCTCTGAACTTGTTTTTCTGAAACTTTTCACTGCAGGATAAAATTGTGAGAATTTATTTTTCATATACTGTATTAATTCCTATGGGGGATTACTGTGTATTCCTCGGTCTGGGATCTAGGTTAGAGATACCATCTAATCTACTACTTTTCGCATTTTTCTTTGTCCTTGGGAATCCAAAGGAATAATTTCTTTTTAAAAAAAATTTGTTTAATAATTGAAGGGGACAAGGTTTTTTTTCCCATCTCTCTGTTTCCCAAGATGTGGGTATGGGGAAGGGTGGATAGATCTATGGACCATCTCTTAATTAGCTATCACGAGTTAAAGTTGTCTTGAGATGGTCAAGGGAGAGGCTGAATAATGAACTTCTAAAAATCTATTTATCAAGGGGCAGCTGGGTAGCTCAGTGGATTGAGAGCCAGGCCTAGAGACGGGAGGTCCTAGGTTCAAATCCGGCCTCAGACACTTCCCAGCTGTGTGACCCTGGGCAAGTCACTTGACCCCCATTGCCTACCCTTACCACTCTTTCACCTATAAGTCAATAGCAGAAGTTAAGGGTTTAAAATAAAAAAAAAAGAATAAAAAAAAAATCTATTTATCAGGCTACGTGACCCAGCTCAGGTCGCCCCCTGGTCATGAGAGACAACCGTGGAGACCTATATGTCATTTTATCAGTTATGATGCTCGCCTAACCAATAAACCTGATATAATCAATAAACTTATATTATTACCCAAAAATCAGTCTCTAGAGAAATTCAATCATAATAAAATTCTATAATACTGTTTGTTGTTAGCAGATTGCCGGCAGATTGCTGGATTTGTGGAAATCTGATGTCGAATCTTGTAGCGATCCTATTTGTGACATGAAGCTATTAGTTTGTTGTCCCCAGTCATAGTAATCTGGTGCAAAACTTCCCTGAAGCCCTTGAGGGGCAATATTCCAGGCGAGGTCATCATCACTGTCGTATCTTCGTGGGTTGTCAAAGAAATAGGATCGAGGACTAAATCCATGGCTCGGGACCATCCCAGGGTTTGTCAGGTCCTTTGTAGGATTTCTAACTCTGAAAAAGTAAACGACTAAGGTGGTGGGCAGGAGCTCCCACACAAAAAGGACCACTCCAAACACTACATAGCCAGCATCTCCAAGCTGATTTTTCAGGTCTGCCTGGTCTGATACGTTGTACCAGTCGTAATCGAAGGAATGGACATTCTTATTCTGAGAAAAGGATAATATAAACAAGTTGTAACAGGCTCTGGATGCATAAAGCAGGGTAACGGTCACTCCAATGGTGGTCATTTGACACACAGATGAACCCTTAGATTCCAAGTATATATTGGCTAAGGACATCTTGGAAATCTTGTAGAGGCAGACAGACAGCGAGATGGCGCAGAGAACAAAGAGGGTATCATTAATGGCAACTCGAACTGAAACGATAATCTTTCTCTCCCAATTTTCTGTTTTTACGAGTACTGCGCAGGTTAGATTCACCAACAGGAAAAGAAGACTGATGAAGAGGGAAGCCAGGTAGAGGGGAAGTCGGTATTTCAGTAATTCTGGAGAGTATTTTGATTTTGCTTTGAAAATCACCTGAGTGAAATACAGGTTCATCAAGGTCAAGGTGAAAAATTGGAGGCACACGGGAAAGCAATAAAGCAGCCAAAAGACGAAGGGGCTCTGTGAATTGGTCGCGACAAAGTCTTTGAAGTAGAAGGAGAAGAGGATGGTCCGCAGAGAGGCCCAGAAAAGGCAGAGGAAGAGGAAGACGGTCTGGTAGCTGAAACGCTTGTGTCCGTAGTGCAGGACCAGCCAGAGCTGGACGTAGATGATCACGAAGAGGAGCGAGTAGAAGACGGTGTAGATGATGGTGAGGCTGAGCTTTACGTAGGGGGGCACGGCTGGGGTCAGGGTGGGTGGCAGGGAGTCATTTCTCAGTGGGTCCCATTGAGGGACCTCCATCAGAAAACCGAGGGCTCGGCCGGGCTGGGCTGCAGGCACCGGTTGGACTTCATGGAGTCCTCAGGCTGCGTCTGGAGAGGGTGCAGGCGTTGCTGCTGCTGCTGCCACTGCCGCCACCGCGGCTGCTGCTGCTGCTCGGGCCACCGCCCCCTTTCATCTTGCACTAGAATGTCTTATTGATAGAACATGGAGGGCATTTCATTGGATTAAAAATTCATGGTGGGGAGTAAGATGTAAGAGGACTAAAAGTTTTGAACAGCTTATGAAGGGCTTTTAACATCAAACAGAAGATTTTGTATTTTATCCTGGAAGTGATAGGGCATCATTGGAGATTATTGAGTAGTGATGGGGATGATATGGTTGAATCTGTGCTTTAGGAAAAGCACTTTGGCAGCTGAATCAAGAGTGGATTGGAATGAGGAGAGACTTGCAGCAGGTGGCCCCACCCTTGACTCTGTAGTAATCTAGGTGGGAGGTGATGAGGAACTGTGGCAGGCAGGTGGCCATGTCAAAAGAGAGAAGGTGACATAATGGGGAGATGTTGCAGGGGTAAAATTGACAGGGCTTGGGAAGAGCCTGGATGTGGAGGGTAAGGGATAGTGAGAAATTCAGAATGACTTCTAGGTTGGGAGCCTACAGGACCATAATAGTAACATATACAGCTAAAACACATTTCTGTTCCTTATAGTTGATTGCAAAACACAAAAAAGATGATGCATTTGTTATTTTCAATCATTTCACCTGTGGGTTTTATAATATACTAGAGCATAGCTTTAGGTATTTTAATAACACATCCTATTTTAGAGTCACTAAAAAAATACTGTAGAAATAGCCAGGTGGGTCGGTTTATCAGGCTAGCAATAACCAATAAATTATAATTGGTCAGTGATCTCTCTTAGTGATCAAAGACGAAGACATTCAGCATCTTCAATTATTAAATGCAATTAATACAATTTTGGAAGCTCAACCCTTCCTTAGGCGTCTCTAATTGGTGAATAGTTAATGAATAGGAGAATGAATTTTTTATAGTTCCTCTCTGATTCCTTCTTGATCACGGTGGGATTCATGCCTGGTCATAAGATTCTAATAGCCATCCGTGACTTGGATGGGAAGATTGAGTTAGGACTGGTTAAGTTTTGACCTCCATAGATTATTTCAGTGGGGAACCCAAGGATGCTCTCCTGCTGCCCACAGACATTCTTGGCTTGAGTCAGTTCTTGTTTTACAGGCAAGATGGCACTCACAATCTTCAATTTCAACCACTCCTATTTATAAATTGCACTGTGGAAGAGAATGTGAAAGCATTTCTTAGATTTATTAGGAACAAACAAGTAAGGAAAAAGTTTGAAAAACAGACAGTTTCAATTTAAAACTCAGAAATACAAAAATATATACAATATTAGAAATAAATCTTCTCAATCTGAGGGGAGATGTTGGTCAAGATGGTGGTGGGTGGTATGCTGTCTTCTATCTCTCCCGTAGGGTGCTATGCTGCTTCAGCTAGTCTGTCCTTTCTACTTTATGGGTAGAAATTGGTAAGAAAATTAGGAGAACTGTAGAAACAGAATGTTGCATATGCAAATGTAGTCATTTCATGCACCATTTTTGCTTAAACTCTTTTTGTTATTGTTGCTATTATAAGGGGTGATGTATAAGTAGAAAATAAATGTATAAAAATGTTACTCATAAAACTTTAAAAAACAATTATTTTAAAATTTGGCTTAAAGTAGAACTATTGTTTTTAGGAAAGAAAATATAGCATAGTACAATAGCTTCCATATACAATTTATATTAGAATTTCAAATGACATAAGCTGTCAGAAGTTCTGTTAATTTATAGACTCCTTAACACACTTCTATAATGACATAAAGGCTGAATTCAAACAAATCAGTATCTAGGTAGAAGACAGCATATTATATTAGCTCACGCACATGTGATGTAATGGCCATGTGTATATCAAAATTTAATTTTGAAGTACAGTTCCATATTTGAATATGGGGTGTAGTTTGCAGGAAATTTATAGTCTCTGAATAAAATTTTGATAGGCATAATATAGCAAGCCTCGTGATTTCACTGTAGTGGCTCATGAAAGCATATATTTTCAAAACCTTTACACAATCAAAAATAGCGCTAGTTTCCTGTCATCTTCAGGAAGTTGAGCCTAGAAAAAGTGTTCCACTTGAGATCAACAGAAATTGCATCCTCTGTTCTTTTTATGGTTGAAATTGATTATTTATTACTTATACAGTTTACCCAGAACCCCTTTTGTACATATAGGGTCATATAGTTATAGAAGGAAAGAGTATAAATTTATAGAATCATAGATTCAGAGCTGGAAGGAATCTTAGAGAGTATCTGGTCCAACCACCTCATTTACAGAAAGTGAAACTGAGGCTCAGAGACTTTAAATTATTTTTCCAAGGTCACACTGGAAGGTGAAAGCCAGAATTTGGATATACATTATTTCAGCTGTGTCTCTACTTTCTGCCCTCTGCTTTATTTCTATCAGATGAAGCCTTGTGGTATAGTGGATAGAGTCAGGAAGTCTTGAATTCAAACACTGTTTCTCAGACCCATTCGCTTTATAACTATTAGCAAGGTGAATTAATCTCTCAGTGTCCCAGAGTGCTCTCTTAGATAAGTTATCTATGAGTTGTGAACCACAACACAGGGGAGAGCTTTTCCATGAATTTCCCATCCCAATGGAATGACAGGTTCAGAATGTGTATTTGAGAATGAGAAGGAGAGAGGGAGATGGTGATGAGGAGAGGGAAAAGGAAATTGGAAGAAGAGAGGGAAAAGGAGGTGGAGGGGTCAATTGAATGAATCAATCATTTTACTCTGCTTAAAATAACCAACAAAAATTTTCTATATCTTAATACATTTACCAAGTAAGAACACCTTTATTGAATTCATCAGTTAAACATATTAAACTATGTAGATGAGAAGTCATTAATTTTGGAGGAGAAACAAATGGATGAAATGAAATGAGATAACACTATATAGGAAGAATTGTAGGCTTGACAGAAAAATTGGTTGTGTCAGAGACTGGGTAAAAATAAGCTGGTTTTGAATTTGGCATCCTGATAACAGGCCTGTCCAGTGTTGAAGCAATTCCAGTTAAACCCCTGAAAAGAGATGTTGGGGATGAGGGGGCAAAGAATACCTCTCCTTTTGCCCCATTCTCTTCCTAGCCCTTCACAAGAGAACATCCTTATCAATATCAAAAGTTAAGCATTCTTGGATTTTCCATCTGCATCCTAGCAATGCCCTTGGAAGATATTTCTTTGAAGTCTTTTTTTAAATCCTTGTCTTCTATCTTAGAATCAATACTGGGTATTGGTTCCAAGGCAGAAGAGTGGCATGGGCTAGGCAATGGAGGCTAAGTGACTTGCCTCCGGTCTTACAGCTAAAGAAGTGTCTGAGGCCAGATTTGAAATCAGGACCTCCCAACTCTAGGCCTGGCTCTCTATCCACTGAGCCATCTAGTTGCTTCCTGAAGTCTTTGATATTATTGATCCCAATCTTCTCTAGACTATGCTCTTCTTTCTAGGTTTTCTTTTTTCTTTTTAATTTTTAAAAAAAATTTTCCATGGTCACATGATTCATGTTCTTGCTTTCCCCTTCAACCCCATTAACCTCCCTTCCCTCATAGCCAATGCACATTTCCACTGATTTTAACATGTGTCATCTATCAAGACCTATTTCCATATTATTGATAGTTGCATTGGTGTGGTCATTTCGAGTCTACATCCCCAATCATGTCTGCATCAACCCTTGTGTTCAAGCAGTTGTTTTTCTTCTATGTTTCCTCTCCTGTAGTTCTTCTTCTGAATGTGGGTAGCGTTCTTTACCATAAGTTGCTCAGAATTGTCCTGGGTCATTGCATTGCTGCTAGTATAGAAGTCCATTACATTCTATTTTACCACAGTGTATCAGTCTCTGTGTACAATGTTCCTTTGGCTCTACTCCTTTCATTCTGCATCAATTCCTGGAGGTCTTTCCAGTTCACATGGAATTCCTCCAGTTTATTATTCCTTTGAGCACAATAGTATTCTGTCACCAGCATATACCGTAATTTGTTCAGCCATTCCCCAACTGAAGGACATACCCTCATTTTCCAGTTTTTTCCTACCACAAAAAGCACAGCTATAAATATTTTTATACAAGACTTTTTATCTATGATCTCTTTGGGGGTACAAACCCAGCAAAGCTATGGCTGGATCAAAGGGCAGCATTCTTTTAGTGCTCTTTGGGCATAGTTCCAAATTGCCATCCAGAATGTTTGGATCAGTTCACAACTCTACCAGCAATGCATTAATGTCCCAATTTTGCCACATCCCCTTCAGCATTTATTACTCTCCCCTGCTATCATATTAGTTAATCTGCTAAGTGTGAGGTGGTACTTCAGAGTTATTTTGATTTGCATTTCTCTAATTACTAGAGATTTAGAGCACTTTCTCATGTGCTTAATGATAGTTTTGATTTCTTTATCTGAAAATTACCTATTCGTGTCCCTTGCCCATTTATCAATTGAGGAATGGCTTGATTTTTTTATACAATTGACTTAGCTGTATATTTGAGTAATTAGACCTCTGTCAGAATTTTTTGTTAAAAAGATTTTTTCCCAGTTTGTTGTTTCCCTTCTGATTTTGGCTGCATTGTTTTTGTTTGTACAAAAACTTTTTAATTTAATATAATCAAAATTATTTATTGTACATTTTGTAATTTTTTCTTACTCTTGCTTGGTTTTAAAATCTTCCCTTTCCTAGAGATCTGAAGAGTATACTATTCTGTGTTCACTTAATTTACTTACAGTTTCCTTCTTTATATTCAAGTCATTTACCCATTCTGAATTTATCTTGGTGTAGGGTGTGAGATGTTGATCTAAACCTAATCTCTCCCATTTTGTTTTCCAATTTTCCCAGTAGTTTTTGTCGAATAGTGGATTTTTGTCCCAAAAGTTGGGCTCTTTGGGTTTATCATACACTGTCTTGATGAGGTCACTCACCCCAAGTCTGTTCCACTGATCCTGCCTTTTGTCTCTTAGCCAGTACCATATCATTTTGATGACCACTGCTTTATAGTATAGTTTAATATCTTGTACTGCTAGGCCACCTTCCTTCATGTTTTTTTTTCCATTATTTCCCTTGATATTCTTGATCTTTTGTTCTTCCAAATGAACTTTGTTATAGTTTTTTTCTGATTCAGTAAAAAAAGGGTTTTTGGTAGTTTGATAGGTATGGCTTTCTACGTTTTCTTTTGATGGCTTTCTCTCCTCTTTTTCCTTCTCAGGTATGTGACCATTCCTGATCTTTGTTGGAGATTCATCCATTGAATACTAAACTTGAGTTCTCATTCTTGTCCCTCTTTCTTTCTCCCTCTATTCTCCCTGGTAATTTCTTCAGAAGGATTCAATTATCATCACTATACAGAAGATCCTCAGATTTATTTATCTATCCCTAATATGTCTATCTATATGATATTTATTAAATGTCTGATATATTCAAGGTTCTTTCCTGAGCTGGTCTTGTAATGGATACTAATAAGTAATACAGTTCTTGCCATCTAGTAGCTTGGGGAAAAGAGACATAAAAACATGATGAATTAACTAACAATAAAAGATTTTTTAAAAGTCAGGGTGAGAATAGAAAGAATGCCACAAGGTACTATATGATTTATTGCCAAACAATTGTACGAACCCTTTCAAACATTTCTAAATGATGCATCTGTGATAATGTGAATGCTGGAATAGTACCTGCAACAAGATAAGAAATAACCTCTGGGTCTATCATTTTTATACATGAATGAAAGATTATGTGCATCATTTGGTCCCCTGCCCTTGGATATTATTCTATTCAACTATCTAATATAAAGAAAGCTTGGGGGAGGGCATATTCCCATTCTCATATTTGAGGTGATAACAGGGCTGACTATGTGTTAAGTTGGATGGTATGATGAAATTTGTCTTCATTTTTTCTGCCTTATTTATTTAGGGAACCTACTAACCTGTTTTATTAGTGCCCTTAACTTTCAGCCTCCTATAACAGGACTCAAAGCTTCATGCTATGTCGTGATTGTCCAGTATGGTCAACTGTACTGCCCTGCCTAATCCCACCATCCTCCATGACCTAGAAGGGAAAGTATGTTAGTGAATTAAATGAATAGATTCTGGAAGGCAATCATTAGTTGGAAGTATAGTTCTAGTTAACATCTTGCCTTGCTTCAATCTTTTTCTTTAAGGATCTGAGGGTTCATCAGTGAGAAGACTCCTTTCCCTTTGCAGATTGAAACCCCTCAGTGGCTTATTCTGTCATCTTTGTGATTTTCTTTTGCAGAAATAATTCATCTTATCTTAGTCAATCTTGGGTGATGAGTCTTTGGACTTAGCAAGAATGTATTCTTATGGATAGAAACAGTCATTACTTGAGTCATCCTTGAAGCCTTTTAAGTCTAGGAGAACATGTCAGATGGTATGTTTTATAGGTATCATTTTCAAAAATTTAGGTGCTGAGATGTGGGAGTAGGACTTTTGATCAAGGGTCCAAAGTATTAATGAAACAAAAACCTTACCCTCTTTTTAAAATGAGAAGTTGATGGGACCAGAGAGAGAGGTGTTTTTTTTGAGGTAGACCTTTTAGTGTCTGTGGGATGACTGTCTCTTGCTTTGTCTAATAAAAGGCTGATCAAGAATGGCAGGGCAATGAAGGGGAGTGCTTCTTCAGAGGGAATAGTGTATAGTGGAAATTGTACCAGGGCTTGCCTATGCCAATGAAATCACAGATCTATTCCTCTTTTCGTCCCTTCAACCCTCGACTCATACACATGGGTGTCACTTGAATAAGCATGCCCATGCTATCTCAGGTTCTAGTTAATCAAAATTATGCAGTTATGTTTCTACCCCATTCAATTCATTCTCAATGAACAAATCAAACAAGAACCTTAAGTCCAAAAGGAAAGCATTTAAATGAGACTGAATAGATTAGTAAACACAGGAGAAAAATAAAATAACAGCATCCTCCTTTTCCTTATACATGAAGATATACAATCCCCCATAGATTCACAAGCCAGTACAAAACAATTTATGCTTCAGTGTGGAAATGTGTATATATGTACACCATGGTTTGAACATCTCATAGGTCTGTCACTCAGGAAATAGCTATTCCCTCACCCCTCCTCGATTTTTAGCACTAATTATCACAGATTCCTTGATGCTAATGCCATCTACTAGAGAGGTCCTTGGGTGGTGCAGTAGCTTTTATTTCTCCCCTACTGAAGGAGGTAGAGTAATTACTTTTGTGAGATTGTCTTACAGCAATACACAGTTTATTGCTTTAAGACCTTTCTAATCAAACAGCCAAAATGTGGTGAGATTAGTCCTTACTCTTGCTTTCCTCCTTGTATGTATATGTTTTATAATCTCTAAAATTCTATATTACAACAGAGTAGTATTTATTGTAGTTATTCAAGCACAAAAGTTTTATTTTAATACATCATTGTGGAATGGAAGTAACCAATAAGCAATTATTAAGTATCTATTATATGCTAGGTACTGAGATACAAAGAAAGGCAGAATGCTGCCCCTGCTTTGGAGGAACTTGCAACCTATGTCAGCTAAGTATACATTGACAGGTTCCATTAATGGAAAGACCTTGAGTATGGTTCTGGGAACAGATATCCAAGGAGAGCCCAGATTAAGTAAAGGAAATCTTGTCATCAATGGATTGGTCATTTGGTGGTTCATTCTTTGGCCAGAGAAGTCAATGAAAAGAAAAACTAAATGACTCACAGTTCTGTGTAACTTTTTGATGTTTCTGAAGTGACAATAGCAGAATGAATAAAGTATGGAAAAATGATAAGAATCACACATGTTTTAGACCTCTTGTAAACATTGTGTTTTGTGTATAGACTCAGTGATAGACTATGTGTTTCTTTTTAAAATTTTATTCTAGCTATGAGTGGAAGGGCATATGCCTAGAATGGTGCCAGGCTTCTGGGTCTTATAACCAAAGAAAACGTTTGAAGGTCATCTGTGGGGACTGGGTTGCAGTCTTCTCTTGGTGACAGATTCTCACATTGCTAAAATGAAAGATCATTGAAGTGTTGAAATATAAAATTGAATTTTTAAATATTGTCACTCTAAAAATGTGAGATTCTCTCTAACAACCAATTAGATAATGTACTATCTGGGGAACCAAGGCATATCAAAATTGCAATTTTTGCTATAATAAAATCACTAGATAAAGAAGTTATAGCTCAATGAAGCTTTAAGCTTCTCCTTGGAGAGGCAAATAACACTATTACTAATAGGTAACTTTTATATAATCCCTACTATGTGCCAGACTGTACTAAGTGCTTTACAGATATTATCTTATTTAATCTTCATAACAATGCTGTGAGACAGGTACTATTATTTTATCCATTTTGCAATCAAGGAAACTGAGGCAAATAGCAGTTAAGTGATTTGCAAAGGGTTACACAGGTAATAAGCATATGAGATTGGATTTGAACTCACATCTTCTTGAGTTCAGGCTACCTAGCTAAAAATAAACAAGTATACAATGGATGCCTAAAGGCAAAAAGAAATGCCCCTTATTGGAATATTTAGTCCTATAGTTTATGCTTCAACCTCTTCTGCAGAGATCAAAGAGGTAGGGGAGTCTGACTAAGAATTCAACAAAATCCTTAAAATGAAGTCACCCAAAGCATTGAAGCTTGATGATATAGATGTGAAGGTGGGAATAGAGCAAGGTGGGAGAACAAGTATTGGAAGTTAAGGTTTAGGATTAAAAGAAAAAAGATGCCAAAGGTCCTGGTTATATTCAGCACTGAACAGCATTATAAAAATTATATTGATCTTACTTTTACAGGCTGTTTACTTTGCAGATTTAGAGCTGCAAGGCACTTTAGATACCATCTTGTTCAACTCTCTTATTTTTATTAAATAGTAAACAATTTACATAAATATAGAATTAACCAGGTTTTCCTAGATGATTTTCTACAAGGGGGCCACATGGTCATAGTTACAGTTTTAACTGAATAAGAATTTGCTACTGAATAGGGTAGCAAATACAAAATTTCTACCTTTCCTAATGAACAACAAAATATTAACTCACAAGAGGTAGATATATCCTTAAAGGCACTATTCAATATGATATTTTTCATTCAAATACAATTATCATACAAAATTCCTTGATAGAAGCAGCCAGAGAAGTAACTTTGTTCCATAAAATTTGGGTCATAAAACAATATTCTATAAAAGCAATCTGTAGCTTTTCTTTTTTAAAGCTTAATGATATTTTATTTTGCCAATTACAAGTAATAACAATTTTCCACATAAATTTTCTGAAGTTATATGATTGAAATTGTCTTCCTCTACCCATTCCCTCTCCCCTTCCTGAGACAGTAAGCAATTTGATCTGGTTATACATTGATTATCTGGCAAAACATATTTACATATTATTCATTTTGTAAGAGAATAATCATATAAAACCAAAACCCAAATAAACTAAAGCAAAAAACAGCATGCTTTAATCTGCATTCCAACTCCAACAATTCTTTCTCTGAAGGTGGATTTTTTGTCACAAGACATTTTTTGTCACAAGACTTTCAGAATTGTTCTGGATCATTGTATTGCTGAGAGTGGCTAAGTTCATTAATTCATTAATATTATTGTTACTGTGTACAGAGTTCTGGTTCTGCTTATTTCATTCTGCATCAGTTCATGTCTTTTTAGCGCTTTCTGAAATCATCTTGTTCATCATTTCTTATAGCACAATAATATTCTATCACCACCATATGCCACACTTTATTTAGCCATTCTCAAATTGATGAACATGCCTTTAATTTCTCATTCTTTGCCACCACAAAAAAGGGCAGCTAAAAATATTTTCACACAAGTAGGTATTTTCCTTTTTTTTTTAATATCTTTAGGATACAGACCTAGTGGTGACATTACAGGATTAAAAGGTATGCACAGTTTGATGACTCTTTGGACACAGTTCCAAATTGCTCTCTAAACTAGTTGAACCAGTTCACAACTCCAGCACCAATGCATTCCTGTCCCGATTTTGCTACACACCCTTTATTATTTATCACTTTCCTTTACTGTAATATTGACCAATTTGATAGGTGTGAGGGGGTACCTTAGAGTTGTTTAATTTGCATTTCTCTAATTAAGAGTGATTTGAGGCATTTTTTCATATAATTATTGATAGCTTAGGTTTCATCTGAAAACTATTTGTTCATATTCTTGGACCATTTGTCAATTGGGAAATGACTTTTTTCTTATAAATTTGACTTAGTTCCCTATATCCTTAAGAAATGAGATCTTTATCAGAGAAATTTGTTATAAAATTTACCCCAAGTTTGTTGTTTCCCTGCTAATCTTGGTTTCATTGATTATGTTTGTACAAATAATTAAATATGATCAAAATTATTTATATCTCTTTTTTGGTCATAGGTTCTTCCCTTCTTCATAGATGTTCCAGGTAAACCATTCTACGTTCCCCTAATTTACTTAAGTGATCATCATTTATTTCTAAACCATATACCCATTTTGACCTAATTTTGGTATGGTATGTGAGATATTGGTTATATCTGGTTTCTGTCATACCATTTTCCAATTTTCCTAGCATTTTTATCAAATAATGAGTTGTTTTCCCCAAAGCTGGAATCTTTGAGTTTATCAAACACTTGTTCACTAAAGTTTTTTATCTCTAATTTATACTATTTATCCACAAAACTATTTCTTAGCTAGTATCAGAATTTTTGATGATTACTGCTTTAAATTACAGTTTTAGATCAGGTACTGCCAGGCCACCTTTCTTCACATTTTTTTTCATTAATTTCCATGATATTCTTGATCTTTTGTTCTTCCAGATGAATTTTGTTAATATTTTTCTAGTTCTCTAGAATAAATATTTGGTAGTTGATTAGTATGGCATTGATAAGTAAATTAATTTAGGTAGAATTCTCATTGTTATTAAATTAGCTCTGCTTACCAGTGAGTAATTAATATTTTTTCCATTTGTTTAGATATGACTTTATTTTTGTGAAAAGTGTTTTGTAACTGTGTGTTCTTATAATTCTTGTGTTGGTTTTGGCAAGTAGATTCCCACGTATTTTATATTGGTCTAGTTATTTTAAATGGAATTTCTCTTTCTGTCTCTTGCTGCTGAACTTTGTTGGTATATATATAAAATGCTGATGATTTATGTGGGTTTATTTTGTATCCCAAGACTTTACTAAAGATATTATTTCAACTAGATTTTTAATTGATTCTCTAGAGTTCTCTAATTATACCATCATATCATCTGCAAAGAGTGATCGTTTATTTAGTTTTCTCATTCTCTACTTTACTTCCTCCAATTTCTTTTTGCTAAAGCTACAATTTCTAGTACAATATTAAAGAATAGGGTGATAATGAATATCTTTGCTTCACTCCTTATCTTATTAAGAAGGCTTCTAGCTTATCCCCATTGCAGATGTTACTTGCTGATGGTTTTAGACAGAGACTACTTTTTTTTTTAAAGATTCCTATGCTTTCTAGTGTGCTTAATAGGAATGAATGTTATATTTTGCCAAGTGCTTTTCCTTTATCTATTGAGATAATTATGTTAGTTTGGTTATTATTATGGTTAATTATGATGATAGTTTTCCTAATATTAAATCCAACTTGCATTCCTGGCATAAATCCCACCTGGACAAAGTGAATGATCCTTGTCATATATATCAAAAGTCTCTTTGCTAGTATTTTATTTAGGATTTTTGCATCAATATTCATTAAGAATATTGGTCTGTAATTTTCTTTCTCTGTTCCTGTTTTTCCTGCCTTGGTTATCAGCACCATACTTGTGATATAAAAATAATTTGGAAGGACTCCTTCCTTGCCTATGTTGACAAATGGTTTATATCATATTGGGATTAATTGTTCTTTAAATTTTTGATAGAATTCACTTGTGAATCCATCTGGCCTTGGAAATCTTTTCTTAGGGAGTTCTTTGATGGTTTGTTCATTTCTTTTTCTGAGATGGGATGAATTAAGGATTCTATTTCCTCTTTTATTAATCTGGGAAATTCATATTTTTGTAAATATTCATTCATTTCACCTAAATTGTCAGATATGTTGTCATATAATCAGACAAAATTACTCCTCATGATTGTTCTCTTTTCCTCTTCATTGATGGTGAATTCATTCTTTTCATTTTTGATACTGGAATTTTCATTTTCTCCTTTCCTTTTTTATGTGAAATTAATCAGTGTTCTATCTATTTAATTTATTTTTTCTTCATAAAAATAACTCCTAGTCTTATTTATTAATTCAATAGTTTTCTTACTTTCAATTTTATTCATTTATCCTTTGATTTATAGGATTTCCAATTTAGTCTTTACTGGGGGATTTTTAATTTGTTCTCTGTTATTTTTTTAATTATATGCCTAAAGTATCTTTTCTTTTAAATCAGTATATATTGATTTTGCTTGTGTAAAAACATTTTTTACATTTCCTAAATTGCCCATTTTGTTTTCTTTAATGACCTTTACAAAAATGGTATCTGGTTATCAATTTCACCTATATCTTCCCATATCTATATGGATATATATTTATGTATTTATTTCTTTTTGTGACTTTTAATATTTAGCTCATTTGTCCACTTAGATGTTTTTTGTATTACATGATGTTAAGAAAACAAAAAAACATAAAAATTTTCTACCGAACTCATTTCCCCTTTTTTAGTGCTTTTTGTTTAACAAAGAATTCCTTCCACAATTAATTGCATTCTCAATTTTATTGAATGCTAAGCCAAATTACACATTTGTTTCTAAGTTTTGCTTTTCTAATCTATTTCATTGATCTGCTTATCTATTTTAAAATCCCATACCAGATTTAAGAATTCCTCCTTTGTAATATTATTTAAGATCTGCTAACCTCCTTTCATTCCTATTTTTAAAAACTATTTTTCTTTGGATTCCTAACCTTTTCGACAACTCTCTTAGGAGAGGAATAGAATGAAAGTGTGTTAGAGACTTAACCTATTATTTCACTGACAAAAGGAATGTTCAGTGAAGAAACTCCCTTCATCAACACAGATCAGCATATTCTTTGAAATATATAATCTTAGAGAGTTGCTTGAGGGAACCAAGAGGTTAAATATCTTGTCCAGCAGGGTCATATGGCCTGTGTGGGTCAGAAAGGCTGATGTGAACTCAGGTATTTCTGACATCCAAGTCAGCTCTCTATCTACTATTCCACATTACCTCTTTCCTATAGAATTTTAGGATTAAAAAATATATTTTATATAATAGTAAAATAAAATACCCCCTCATTAATTTGATTAGCATAGTATGAGATTGTATATTAACATAGGTAGTAATATCCTTTTTACTATGTTGGAATAATTCATCCATAAACTTGGAATATTTTTTAGGTATTCCTATATTACAAAAATTGCTTTGAATATGTATTTTTTAAAATCCTGTATATGTGTCTTGATAAGGGAACTTCCAGTTATTCAATGCACTTGGTTATCTTATGATGATTTTATCTTTCTAGCTTGCCTTCTTGGTTTCAGATATTAATATATGGAAAGGGCTGATGAGTGGGACTGAGCTGCTTTGATTGGTGATTCTGTGAATGCAAACTCAGGTATCTTAATATACTTTGCCCAGCATCAGGCCACTAGAATATGTTTTAAGATGTCTACTATGGCCATTTTATTTACATCTGTCTTATTGCCTGTCACTAGAGTTCTAAGGTCTAGGCTTTGCAAGACTTAATCCACTTAACTTTGAAACTCCCAAAAAGAACTTTCTTAACAGGGGAATTAGTGAGCTAGTGAATTCACATACAGAGCCGATTTAGTCTAGTTCTCCCTGGTACCCCATCATTCCATCTTTTGAAATCCTTGGCTTCCTTTAAGACTTAGCTCATGTGCCACTTGCTACATTAGACTTTTTGTTGATCTCTAGCATCAAGGATCTTTTCTTCCAAGGAGATCTTCTATAGGTCTTGTTGGTGTTGAACACATACCTGTATTTTCATATGTCATCTCTCTCCTTAGAATGTGCACTCTGTGAAGGGAGTGATCATTTTGTATTTGTGTTCCCAGTGCTTGGAACATAGTAGCTGTGCAATGTATGTTTGGTTGATTCCTGATTTGGTTGATTGTATGACCTTGGGGACTTAAACACTTTGCACTTCTATTTCCCCTGTCTTAAAATGAAGGGATTGCATACCATAGTTACTTATTTTACCCCTCTCATTTTAGAAATGAGGAACCTGAGGAACAGAGAGGTCAGAGATTTCATTTAAACCTCTCCCAGCTCTAAAATCTATGTATGTAAAAGGGAGTGTGATCACTTTTTGGAAAGATGTGGTAGAGGATATGTATTCTTGTTCCTTTTTCTCTTATGTTAATTTGTATGGAAGATACTGGAATCAGTAATAATGATTACAATAACAAGTAGCATTCATATAGAGTTTTAAAACTGGCAAAGCACTATTTCATATATTATTTCTTTTTCTATTGGTTCTAAGGCAGAAGAGTGGCAAGAGCTAGGTAATGGAGGTTAAGTGACTTGTCCAGGCTAAGAAAGAAAATGTCTGAGGCCAAATCTGAATCCAGGATCTCCCATCTCTGGGCCTGGCTTTCCATCCACTGAGCCACCCAGATTTCTCCTCTGTTATTTCTTTTGATCCTCACAACAACTCCATGAGGTAAGTGCTGTTATACATTTTACAGAAAAGAAAACTGAGGATCAAAGAAATTGTGATTTATCTAGCAAATTGTCTGAAGATTTGAATTTGTGTCTTCCTGACTACAAGTCCAGCATTTTACCCATTGCAACATGATCAATGAACCCAGCAATCAATCAGATTTTCTGAGTATTAGCTATTTGATAAGTTTTGACTGATATGAGGAATTACAAAGGAAATCTAAAAAGGCATTCTGGTGTAATGGAGAGAATTCTGGATTTGACATCTGGAGTGATCAAGGTAGAAATTCTGACACCTCCAAGTAGGATAACCATAGCTAGCCTCCATTACTTAACCTCCCTGTGCCTCAGTTTCTTCAACTATAAAATGTTGATACCTATGCAATAGAGTTATGAGGATTAAAGGAAATAAAGTATGTAAAAATGCTTTATAAACCTGAAAACATTATGTAAATGTGAGTTATTACTATTATCTTTATTACTAAATAAACCTATGGCCCTGAGTAAGATTATGTATGTAAAGTGATTTGTAACTTTTATCTCACATTATTATGCCAGATTATTATGTTATTACAACATTATGCCAAAAGAAAAAAGCTTGCAGTTGAATGTGAGACTGGTCAGATCATCTTTGAGAGAAAAAAAAAAGATCAAAAGAATTGTTTCAAAGAATCATCAGTGGTGAATTAGCAAGTTGTCTTTCACTGGAAATCTTAAAGTAAATTCTGAATGATGGTGTGTTAGTATGCTATATGTAATAGGGATTCTTTTTATTGGGGGGTATGCAGTGAATACAAGACCCCTTGATATATCTTTTAGCTCTAAAAATCTAGCTTTTCATAACTTTCCTGATTTCAGCTATAAAGAACTGTGTCCATGGTGCTGATAGGATGCTTGCATGAATGAAATGTTTAGATAGGTTGATTAGTCAGGGGGAGAGTATAAGCAGTGGAATAGTTATTGAGTTTGAATTAGGTTCAAAATGAAGCTGCTCAAGGGGGATATTGTTTAGCTGATCTCAACTTCAAATGGCAGCTACTCATGGACTATCATGATAAAAATTAAAATGTTTTGTAGTAGCTACTTACAACCTAGCTAAAGATGTAGTGACAAAATTAACAATGAATTCATTTGAGTTTCTGCTCAATTTAGCAAATATTTATTGAGAAATTGCTATAAGCAAGACACTGGATTATGTACTGAGGAATTTATTTATTTTTTAATTCATTATCGGGCAAAACACACTTCCATATTGGTCATGGTTGTAAGAGAATACTCATGCAAAACCAAAACTCCAAAATAAATCCATAAGCAGACTGATGTGAAAGATAGTATCCTTTGATTTATATGCATCTGACTCCAATAGTTCTTTCTCTGGAGATGGTCGGCATTTCTTATAATATGTCTTTTAGGATTGTCTCATTGCTGAAAGAAGCTAAGATTTCACAATTGATCATCCAACAATATTGCTGTTACTATGTACAATGTTCTCTCAGTTCTGCTTATTTCACTCTGATAAGTTCATACAGATCTTTCCAGCTTTTTCTAAATCATCTTGCTCATCATTTCTTGTAGCAAAATAGTCCATCACCAACATATACCATAATTTAATCAGCCATTCCATAATTGATGGAAATCCCCTCAATTTCCAGTTCTTTGCCACCACAAAAGAGCTGCTATAAATATTTTTATTCAGGTAGGTCGTTTAACCTTTTGTATTATCTCTTTGCGATATATACCTAGTAGCAGTATTATAGGATTAAAGGGTGTGCACAGTTTCATAGGTCACTGGATATAGTTCCAAATTGTCCACCAGAATGGTTTAATCAGTTCACAACTCTACCAACAATGTATTAGTGTCCCAATTTTACCACATGACCTCCAAAATCACTTGTCTTTCCTGATATATTGACCAATCTGACAGGCACAAGATGATACCTAGTACTGTGGGAGTCAAAAAATATTTCACTAAGGCATGATCATCTTTATCTTCATGGAGCTTAAAGTATAGTAGATGAGAGTGATGTGTTAAAAATCACTATGATATCAAGGAGTGGTAGCTAGGAGGACTG
Source organism: Gracilinanus agilis (assembly GCF_016433145.1). NCBI lineage: Eukaryota > Metazoa > Chordata > Mammalia > Didelphimorphia > Didelphidae > Gracilinanus > Gracilinanus agilis. The sequence goes on along the minus strand of NC_058134.1, from coordinate 53,606,611 downwards.
GATTGGAATTGGGACACTGCTACTCCCAGAGCTTTTGGGTTGATCCTCATAGGCAATCTTTCTCAGAGTCTGAAGGGAGATGGTAGTTGAGGTAGATGTGTGCTTTTGACCCATCTGGGGTGTGTTGCCTCCTGTCTTTACCTCAGGTTTTCTTTGATCTATGCCAGATTGCCTACCACGTAGGTGGCAGTTGGAAATTTTTCTTATTCCTTATTAATAAGGGCAGGTAGCAACTTTTGAAGTAAATTCATCCAGAAAAGATCTAACCATTAACAAGTCAAAATGTATCATCCTACAGATAGTGTTTTGGTATTAATGGAGAAGGGACTCTGCTGGTGCTTACTGGAGAAAAGATCAGAAAAGCCTTTTGTTTATGTCATCTTAGAGTATTTGTCTTACATTTAATAGTAAGTTGATTTTTCTTTTGTTTTTAATGTTTGATAAAACTATTTCTTTACATAAGCATTAATAAGAAGATTCTCATTTTAGTGTTATAGACCATGAATACAGAACAGATAAATGATACTGTCAAAATTAAGACCATTCTCTGTTTCTGTTTGTCTGTCTATCTTACTTTGGTGGTAGAGAGGGAAGGAAAGTCTAGATCTATGTGATATCATCAATGTACAGGACTCCTAGTTTGGAAACCATCTTTGCAGAGGCATTTGTGATGCATAGCCTTAGAGAGTTGACTTGGGGCCCTGAGAGATTGAATGACTTGTCCACTGGTCATACTTGTAGTATTTGTCAGGGAGAGGACTCAAACAGAGATTTAGTGACTCCAAAGCCCACCATTTCTCCACTCTGGCAAGCTGCCTCTCACCATGTCTTTAAAGATTCAAATTAGGGCATCTGGATTACCTACTTTTCCCATGGGTATCAAATAGCATAGTATCCTTTGGGGAATGTAGCAATAGGCCCATGTGCTTTAAAAAATTAAAATGCAGATCATGTATTTTTTCTTCATGAAAAGATTGATGTATTAAATATTTATGCAAACACATTAAATTGGCAAGTGTATGAAAACATTATTACATATTCATCACCTTCACATCTCATCATCCAGAAAAAAAACACACAAAAATCCTTCTATTTAAAAATAGAATGGATGGCTACAAGGTTTACAAAGTCACACTCTCTAATTTTCTCCATATTAGGAGAGGTATTCGTAGATTTTCTTAATCCACACAAGCAAAATTAATGGTTATTCTGGAAAACACAGGTAATTTGTCAAAAATAAAAACAGGAAAATTCTGTTTCATCACTGGCCTATCTCCATAATATTCTATGCAAAATAAATATAAATCCAGATCCCTAGATATAAAGGTTACTTCCTAGGAATAAACCAATCTTGATGTGCTGTTTATATGATTTTAATCTGTAAAATGGGGATAAAAATCCCCCAAAGCAGAAAGTAGTCTCTCTGTATGCATGTGTGTGTGTGTGTGTGTGTGTGTAATTTGAAGTAAGAAGTCATAGATGGGATAGGACTATGCTGCCTCTATGCTATGGCATTTTCCTTTTGCTTTCTATCTCCCTTCAACTGAGTTTACCATGTGTACTTCTAGAAGAAGTAGGGGATTAGCCTATGGACCAGAGTCCATAGAGAAGTGTGGACACCATGACCATTTCTGGTCAGAAAATGTGGAACCATAAGAGGTGACCAAAGACTAATATTTCTTGGTCAGATTCTCAACATGGAATAAGAATAAATCTACAAAAAAGGATCTTATCCAGGAGTAGAAATGGTATATGAAGTCATGAGGAGAAAAGATCTGGAATTTCTAAGAATATTATGAATTCCATTTGGAATGGACAGCTAAGAGAGTCAAGTTTCCTTACACAATCTCTTTCTTCCATTTTTAGACTATGCTTCTAAATCAGGATATGGATGCCCCTGGGAATGGAACGGTCCCTTTTGTTTGACCATGAACGTAACAGGGGTATAGTCAGAATTTCCTGAAGCTATACCTGGAGTTTGAAGAGAAAATCAGGAAGAGTTCTAAGAGATGGTTAGATATGAATTTCTCCATTAGGAATAGTTGCGATATTTGTCTTTTCACTTTACCATCACAATAAAGGGTGATGGCATCTTTCTAAGTTTTGGAATCTATACATTGAATGGGCAGTAAACTGTGAGAGAAACTCAAGATTAAATAGAGGGACTCATGAGCTATGAGGAGATTGAATTCTTTAGCATTTTGAGTAACATTCTATTTTATTCCCAGTATTAATTTTAGGCTTGGCCAAGGAAAGGATGATCAACACTTCTTAGTGCCACTGTTGTCTTGGTGATGCTTCCATATTCCAAGACTTTTCAGACTTAGTGCCCTCTTGTGGTCACAGAAGTGATTCTGCAGTTTCCTAAGAGAGATCTCAAATGTTGACTAGAGAAAACAACCTCACAAGATACACGGTGGGCTCCTAACTCAAATAGAGTGTATATAATTCATAATCAATTCAGACAGTGCACTTCTTCAAAGGACAATTAATACAGTAGCAGGTTCTCTTTCTGTGGGCACAGGGAAGCAACACAACCAATGTATTCTATGGGTAGGGGTCCATGTCATAAGGGTCACCTGAATGGGATATAGGATTGGGTCCCAGAACCCTTTTGTTTTATCCTATATCCTTCCTTTTTTCTCTTCTATTTCATCCCTTGACCTTCCCAATTTTCCCTATTTTCTCCTAAAGGTTTGGGGCATGGAGGACTAGAAAGAGTGAACCCAGAAGTACCTGGATTTGTATTTCACATCTGCCATTTGTCACTGTGGCCAAGTAAGGCATGAATGTATGGGTTTTGTTTGGCACCATTGGTGGGGTACATATGTTAATGAGTCACTAGACTCTTTTTTTAACCCTTACCTTCTGTCTTAGGATCAATACTAAATATTGGTTCCAAGGCAGAAGAGTGGTAAGGGTTAGGGAACTGGGGTGACTTGCCCAGGGTCACACAGCTTAGAATGGTCTGAAGTCAAATTTGAATCCAGGCCCTCCCATCTCCAAGTCTGGCTCTCTATCTACCAAGCCCCCTAGCTGCCCTAGTCATTGAACTCTTAACAGTTACAAATAAACTAAATATGTGTCTAAAATAGCTCACTAATTGTTCCCTTGCATCTCCTTCCTTTTCTGCTTGCCCACTCATTTTTACATTTGTAACTGCTATGTTGTCAATGAGTATCTCAATTTTCTGGAATATTAAAATGTTAAAAATAAGGAGCAGGAAATTTTTATACATGAAAGCTTAAGTTTCAGGCAACTTAAGTATAAAAGAAAACTTGAAATCTTTCTCTGGCCAAAATAGAGCTTAATTTTTTTGGAGATTCTAATCAGAAACACAAACTTTAGATGGAATCTCCGAAAAATCCTTAAGATCTTTTTTACATGTCAAGTAGTTGTGTTTAAAAGGAACATTAGAATGCTACAATTAAAAAAATCAAGTGCCTTTTTGAGTTGTTTCTGCTTTTTTTGAACCAAACATAAGTACCTACTATATGCTGGGCACTGTCCTAGAATTAAAGCATGCACTTTAGAAAAATTGTAGAGGCAAAGGGACTAGTCTAGGGCACCTAGGTGGCACAGTGGAAAGAATGTCAGACCTGGAGTCAGAAAGACCTGAGTTCAAATCCAGCTTTAGACACTAGTTATACTCTGTCGTATCCTCATCTGTAAAATGAACTAGAGTTCAGTTTCCTCATCTGTAAAATGAACTAGAGAAGAAAATGGAAATCAATGCAGTATTTCTGCCAAGAAAATCCTATATGTGGTCAGGAAGCATCAGACACAATTGAAAAATAACTGAACAACCAGAAACTGGTTAGTCTTGGTTTCAGTGGCATACGGAACTCCTGGGTGGGGAAATTCCCTTTCCTTATGCAGGCTGGCACTTTCTCTGCAATTTAAGGTCTTAGAGCAAGAGTTTTTAACCATTTTTCTGCTATGGATACCTTCTCAGAATAATGCTTTAAGGTACATAAAATAAAATACATATGATTACAAAGGAAACCAATTATATTGATGTACATTTATTAAAATATTATTTTTTAAAAAGATCGTTCATGGTTCCCAGTTTAAGAACTGCTTTTTAGTTTCACAGAGACAGGCAGGTAGTTAAAAAGTATTTTTATTTACTTACTAATAATGTGCCAGGCACTACGCTAATTGCTGCAAATACAAAGAAAGACAAATTCAAGGAACTCACCTTCTGATGGAGGTATAGAAGGGCTACACCATTATGGCAGTTCTTTGAGTGGAGAGAAGGAGAGTGTAGGAGAAATTCAGGGAAAATAAAATGACACTAGACTAGAGTTTAAGTAATTTTTCCTGGGTGAAACACTGATGTATCAGAGGTGGGACTTGAACAATGGTCCTTTGGGTTTGGGAGCTTGTTATCTATTTCCTATACAGCACTTCTTCTAGAGCACTGGGTACATTCAAAAGATAGCCAAACTCATGGCCATGATGCCTCATAATTTAACAGGTTTGATGTTCAGTATTTCTTTGTTTGAAGGAGATAGGCAGTGAAGTTTTGGACTCTGAGAAGATGTGATGTCTTAACCTTCTCTCTCCACCTCCTAAACACACACACACACACACACACACACACACACACACACACACACGCACAAATACACACAAATACATCCATGCATCTTTACCCATTCTAAAAATTTTGGTATATAGTATCCTTTTTACCCAAGGTGAGTTATTGCATTACAAGTATTTTTATACATGTAATTATTATTACTTTATTAGGATACTTTCCTTGCAATTTTTCTATGCATGATTAATGAATCATGACTAGAGAACTAGGCCCATAGCTAGAAGTATATAAAAATTATCATACCCTAAAATACACAAATGCACTACTTCTACATTTTTAAGGAGCATATGTCTTGACATTTGGTGACATCAACCAAATATGCAATTTGGAAATGAGGCAAATACTTTTTCACTAGTCTTTACTAGGAGATGAGTCACCTGGGATGTGATCTCCCTGTCCTTTTACCCTTTCCTCCCTTCTGTTGGACATCCTAGAATCCATATTGGAGAGTGCATGGTGGAAAATTTCACCACCACTCCTACTTACTTTTCCCTTTTTTTCCCACATCACCACCCTGAATTATTGAGGCTGACTGGCTGCTCATATAGTTTGCGTTAAGTGGAATTCACCATCTTTATTTCTTCTGGTCAGATGGAAAACCACATGCCCTGCCACTGTCTTACATCCTTAGATGTCTAACATTTAGGCATTAACCATATGCATTTTCTCTAAAGTCTGATGATCCCTGACACTGTCATCAAAACTAATGATGTTAATTAAGAAACTAGTCCTTGCCATCCACTTCTTGTCTAGACCATTACAAATTCTACATCGTCTATATGTCCAACAGCTGAGTTTTCTTTTTTGTGTTTAGTCTCACCCAGTTAGAATGTGAGTTCCTTGAGAACAGGTACTATGGATCTGAAGTCAGGAAGAGTTGAGTTAAAATCTGATCTCAGACATTTACTAGTTATGTGGTCCTATTGTCTGCCTGCCTCATTTTCTTCAGCTATAAAATGGAAATGATAATGGTGTCTACTTTCAAGATTATTGTAAGGATTAACTAGTACCTGGAACAGAGTAGGATCTTAATATATGCTGATTTCCTTCCCTGCTTCTTAATCCTTCCTCTGTCTCTTTCTTTCCTTTGCCCTTAGTACAGTTCTCAGCATATAATAAGCACTTAATACATTTTTCATTCATTCCTTCATTAATTTTATTCATTCATTGACTTGATCTAGGTACCTAAGCTATTACTACTGTTTCAAAACAAGATGGACAGATTCCCAATATGACAGGTTCCTTAAAAAAGCATCTTTTGGCCACATGGGAGAAAAACAGAGGAATACAAGCTGTTCAAATACCTCCTCCAGAGAGTCAAACTCGGAACCTAGTCATGATATCCTTATCAAAAAATCAAGGATTCATCCATTAACCAACCCATCTACTTGTATCTAGTTGGCTAAGCATAATTTTAGAATAAGAGAGAATGACAGAAATTGTACCTGAATGCGCATAGCACATGAGAAGATAAATTTGTTAATCTTTCTAATTTATACCACATGCACAAATTACATTTCAATGACTGATTTGGCTTGGTATTCTTTGCATGTGGTATAAAATATGATCTTATCTGGCCATGCAATAAATATAATTGAAATATCAATTTGTATTTGGGATAGAAACATAAGGAATAGGCAACTGAAACTGTCTGGAGTAGTAATTCAAAATGATCCTGCCACACTGTAAAAAAGGAGTTATATTAGTAAATTTAATAGTTCAATTGATTCTTCCCCACTTCAGAGAAAGTGGTCTGTCTGCTCTAAGCCCAAAGGAGGAAAATCTCTCTGTGTTAACACAGCTGGGAGGCCATATTTCTTCCATATTTGAGCAAGGATGCTGCACAGGGGCCCCAGAATGAAGCACAAACTCTGCCTGAAGGGTCTAAAAGGAGACATCTGTGTGTGTGTGTGTGTGTGTGTGTGTGTGTGTGTGAGAGAGAGAGAGAGAGAGAGAGAGAGAGAGAGAGAGAGAGATGGGTTATATTCCTGACCACTCACACATCATGAGATCTTGTTCTTCCTCTTGAACAGTACTGGTTCGTCATTGCTTGTAAAGTGGCTTTTGAGAAAACCTGTGTTATTCAAAGCCACAGAAGCAGTCATAGATGCTATCTTTCATAAGCAGCATTGTCTTCCAGTAACAGAGGTTTTTTTCCCCCTTTAATTAAATATATCTCTTCTTTTCTTTGGCAGTAATGTGGCAGAGAAGAGGGATTGCTGGACTTGGAGTCAAGAAGTCATGAATTTGAATCCTGCCTTGGGCATTTATTAGCTGAGTGACCTTGGATAAGTCACTTAGTCTCTCTTTGCCTCAGTTTCCTCAACTATAAAATGTGGATAGTAATATTACCTATTTCCCAAGAATATAATAAAATATGAGTTATTAAATATTAAATGATTTGCAAACTTTAAGATAGCTACATAAATACTAACTATTATTATTACTATTATTATCCTAATTAGTACATAAGCAATTCTAGTACAGAAGCTGATATCTAACACCTCTTTGAGCATCCTCCCACCTCCCAGGACCTCAAACATATGCTCAATTACTATTCCTCGATGCTTTCCTTGTCATGCATGTTGGGACCTGAGGTGGGGCAAGATGGCTTTCCTTTCACACTGTTATGTTAGTGCCTTTCCCATAGTTATAGAAGGAATCAAACTCAGTACATTTAAAACAAATTGAGGCTTTTGTAAAATATTAAACTTTGGCATCGCCAAGTTTTATTTGTCCAAGTGTAGGAGGAGGGAGCAGAGATAGGGATGCTCTGCAGAGACCTGTCCAACTGGACAGAATGGTGTCTTCCCTTGAACATAACAAGGCAGAACTCTAGGAAGAGTTGAAAAAGAAAGGAGATTTGGGTGTGTTAGGCTTCTGCTGGCCTACTACAATTTGCTGGATGCTCTACTTTTTGTTAGTGACACTGACAACTCCATTTCCAGAGCCTTGTTACATGGAGTGTTTTTTTCTATTCTTTCATCAAAACTGTCATCTCAGCAACTCAGTGTCAAGACTTCGGAATGGTCACAGTAAGGATCCGCACCAAAAGATAGCTCTTAATGAATGAATTCAGCCCATTTTCAAGTGGGGAAGATGAGAAAGATGCCATTGAATGAGAGAGGAGAACAGTACTTCCCTTTCCCCATGTGTATTTATTATTAGTCATAGACAACTGGATTAAATCTCAAATCCTCAGTTAGGGAGCTTCTTGGGCATTTATGACTGTCTGTAGCTATTTCAGTTAGTTTCCATTCTAAAGTAGTGTTTACTTTTAGAGTTGAAAACAGTATGAAGACATTTAAGGCTCATTGACTCTCTAATTTTGCCCATGGTGGTTTCTCAGTTACCCAACATAGCAGAAAAGAGGAATGCAGAAGAATCAAAATTTTTGTTTCAATTCTTCTTTTTTCATCTGTAAAATGGGGATAATAATACTTCACAAGGTTGTTGTGAGGATCAAATAAGATTAT
>NC_058134.1:53552454-53598292 GCF_016433145.1 Gracilinanus agilis | reverse complement strand
CAAGTGACTTGCCCAGGGTCACACAGCTGGGAAGTGGCTGAGGCCGGGTTTGAACCTAGGACCTCCTGTCTCTAGGCCTGACTCTCACTCCACTGAGCTACTCAGCTGCCCCTATATATATATACATATATATATGTATATATATGTATATATATATATTTTGCTTTGCAAACTTTTAAGTGCTATGTGAATGCTAGTTTTACTATAATTTTAATAGTATTATTTTGATGAAAACATGATACACTGGAAAAAACTGAGTCAGAGGACCTGGGTTCAAATCTGATGTTTAATATGTGTGACTCTGGATAAGTGAATGAGCTTCGACAACCATTTGTTGAGTGCTTTCTGAAATATCCCTTAATGATTTTGTAGGGAACCACATCTCATTCAGTTCAATTAATCAATGTCAGGTACTAATCAGACACCCATGGTTTTCAGAGATATAAAGGCAAAATGAAATAGAAAATTATATTTTACTAGGTAGATCAACATGTACACAGGTAAGTATAAAACATCAGGAGTGAGGGGATCAGTGAAGGTTTTGTATAAGAGGTAATATATGAGCTAAACAGGTACTCAATCTTAATTTTACTTAAAGAAAAGCTAGTTTTAAAGTACTATTGAAGACAGCAAATGAATAACTAAAAAAACACAAAACTCTGGATTCAAAACCCTGCCCCAAAATAGGGAGTAAGAAGAGAAAAGAGGAATTTTCCAAATGGCTGAATTCATGAGCAGGGTTAGTTCACTATCCATCTGGCATGATTCACTTTCTCATCATGTCGGTTCCATCCGTGCCCAGTAATAGAAGACTTGACACAATGGTGAGGCTGTGAGTGCCCAATACTATTCGCACCTGCTCCTCAGCTTGTTCTCTTCTGCAGTTCTTTCCTTCTGCCTCTTCCAGAGAAATTCAAAAGCATTCATTCCAGCTCAAAACAAACAAACAAACAAAAAACACCAAATGACCAGCAACAAGTCCTTTGCCACCAATCTAGAGGCCAAAATATCCTCCCAAATCATGAAGACCTCAACTATTAGAGTTCCATGAAGTTCTTCTGAAGCTTCTCCCTGACTCCTTGGAATTGGTCTGAACATCATACTATGTAGAGATGAGGAATGGGGTATCACAAAGTTTGGGAATTGTCTTGTGCAAACGCACAAAATATAATGCTGACTTCAGGGGATAAGAGCCAGCATTTTTATAGCACTTTAAGGTTTGCAAAACATTTTACATACATTCTCTCAGAAGAGCTAGTAGTTCAGTGGAATATGGAATATAAAATAAGACTGGAATGTTCACTAATTCTTGGGCATATTTTACTCTCTGGTTATAGCTTTTCATCCTGCCCTCAGTGTGCTCTCTTCTGCAGCTCTTTTCCAGAGAGATTCAAAAGCACTCATTATGACTAAATAGTGGTTGGAATGCTTTGAATAGCAGGCTGAATGGTTTGAATTTTTCCTAGGGGCAACAGAAAGCTGCTCGCCATTTTTAATCCATAATGTGGTCTCACCTGTGCCTTGATAAGATTATTCTGGCAGCTATGTGGAGGATGGATAAAAGAGGGGAGAAACTGGAAGCAAAGTGACCAGAGAGGCTGTTATAATCAAGCAGGCAAGAAAGGATAAAAGACAGAATTAGTGGTGGCTGAGTGAGTGGTAGATGTCAAACAAGACTGGGCAAGTGATTAAAGGTGGGAGAGCAGGTGGAGAGAAGCATCAAAAATGATTCCTAGGTTTCAAAGCTGGCTAAGTGGGACTATATTAGTAGTCTACTCCATAGAAATAGAAATAAATTCAATTCATAATGAACTCATTGAGTCTGATTTTTGGATTAGAATGAGTGATGATGACAGTACAGTCCCACAATTTTATTGGTGCTTATCTCCTCATTGAAAACTTCCGTGAACTAATGAGAGAATTAATTGATTTAAGAACTAAAGCCATAAGTGGAAATTGTAGGGAGGCAGATGATGAGTCCATCTGGGGACAACATTTCAAGCAACTATAGCTCTTTAAGACTGAAATTGGTTCACTCCAGAGGTTATGCATTTCTCCTCATGAGAAATCTTCATGCCAAAGCTAGATGATCACTATTTAGTGATATGTTAGAGGAGATTTTTACTTATCTATAAGTTGGATTATATTACGTCTGAGTTCCCTTTCAACTATAAGAGTTTGTGATTCTGTGAGAGGGGAATATGGTAGACTGGGAGGCATGGTGGTATCATGGCAAATCTTTGGAGTCTCCAATGGCCCGGGGTCTCCTGGGCTTTGATTGAATCATTGTGCTTGATTTAAACAGCATTTAGAACATAATTCAATCCTTTTGTGATGATTCAGGGTCATAATTTTAAACTCCAATGGTTTTTTAACAGTGGATGTAGGCAGTTTGGGACACTGGGCTGAATCTGCACTGACCTCTGCACCTATTTCTCCAATAAATCCCAGATATACATTTTATTTTTGGTTATTTATCTCTTTCTCATAAGAGTGGAGCACAGGATGTGCAGCAGCATGACCTTAGGATGCCTCTTTGCAAAATTAATTATTAAGGCAGTCCAAAGAAGGTTTTTCTCTAACTTTTCTTGCCCACAAAATTACCCTTATCAGCACTGTCTTTAGTATTTTCTTTGACTTCAGCAGCATTCAAAGCATCCTATTCTTTCAGCATCAATTGCCACTTCAACCTTCGGGTCAGTTTCAACACGCTCTGTAAGTCACTTGCATTAATTTTGGGGGGCAACATCATAACATCACAAAATCACAGATTTAAACCTGGAAGAGAATGTAAAGGTTTTCTTCAGCTAAAGCCCTTCATTTTACCTATAATAAACTGAGGACAGGATGTTTTTTTTCCCTTTTACTGTTTAGGAAATTTCTTTCAAAAACTTTAAAACCATGTATATATTTCTTAAACAGACAAAGGTAGAAATGTGATTTTGCATTGCTGCCTATTTGCTTATTCCCAGGTGCCCCAAAGTGCAGGCAACGATTTTGTTTTTCAGTCATTTTTCAGTCATGTCCAATGATTCTTTGTGACTGCATTTGGGGTTTCCTTGGCAGAGATCCTAATGTGGTTTGTGTTTTTCTTTTCCATCTCATTTTACAGATGAGGAAATTGAGGCAAATACAGTAAAGTGACTTGCCCAGGGTCACACAGCTCCTAAGTGTCTGAGGTCATACTTGAACTAAAGAAGTTGAACTTCCTGACTTCAGACCTGGCTCTCTATCTACTGTGGCACCTACCTGTCCCTAGGCCACAAACATTCATGAGAATACCATAAACTCTAAAGACAAGGAAGCTGGGTGCAAAGCCTACTTATGACGCTTGAGATGTATGTGAACCCTTGACCAGTTTATTTACATTCTCTTAGTCTCAGTTTCTTTATCTGTAATATATCAGGGCTAAATAAGATAGAAGCTATCTCAGGTTCTTTTAAAATATGTAAGCAACCCTACCTTAAGTCCCTAAAATTTACCAGGTATTTTAATGGAAGAAAATACAAATTATAAGCAAAAAAAAAGATAATTCATCCTCTCAAAAAGTTTACATTCCAGTGGGGAAGACAATATGTAAAAGGGAACTGAAAAGATCTGGAAGTGGAGATGGGAAGGTGAGAAGGTATCAGGGAAGATGCCTGCTCCTTAGTGGAGCAGTGGGGAGAGTCCACAGTGGCTCCTAGAGAGTAACGAAGATGTGAACATGGTTGCTCAGGGCACTGCCTTAAGAATGGAGGTTCCAGGTGAATTGCACAGTCAGAAGAAGCAGCCATGCGGTGGAGGGTGAGAAGACTCCTTCTAGGTTCTTTCTCCATCCATGAACTCTAGAAAGAGTTTTATTATATTAAGAGATTTACCCCTGGTAAGTATTTAACATCTGACTGGTTGCCAGGGGATAGATAATGCACCCAGGATACACTTTTAAGTCTAATCTATATTATTAACATTTTCTGCATCACTTTCTTAACCCTAGACCTAAAGCAATCAAGCCCTAATTGATACCAATTACCTGTTTCTGAGATATAAATGCTCACACTGAACATTTAACAATCTCTCAAGAACCAGGTAGGAACAGGCTCTAGGACTTTCCTGGATTAGTAGGGAGGTGGCACTGCTACTGCTACTACTGCTGCTGCTGCTGCTGCTACTACTACTACTACTACTACTACTACTACTACTACTACTACTACTACTACTACTACTACTACTACTACTACTACTACTACTACTACTGAAATAGGGGAATGGAGGGAGACAGGAATACATGGTGTGACAGTTAAACACTTAACTTAGCCAGGGAAACTTATTAACTTTTTGTGAGTCCTTTGGGCTTATATTGAGACAATAGGAAGCAACATTAAAGGATTTTAATAATAAAATAAGGTGGGGCAAATGGGAAATGGGGGCAAACTATTCTTAACCGCTATAGGAGGGAAGAAACAAGGGTTTTGGTGGTCCAAGAAATCAGGGCAGGGAAGATAAAACTTACACTACACTATTCTAGGCTAAATGCAAGCTTAAGAGGGTTTTGGGATTCTCACTGCTTGCTCCAACGATGTTCTCAGCTGTCCCAGGGTCCAGGATGTTGGTACAGTCCACAAACTCCACTGGGTCACTCCAATAGGCTGTTACAGGCCCAGAGGTCCACCTTCCAAAGCTACTGTTTCAGACCTATTTGTAGCTCCTCAAAATGCAGTCTAAGTGGGGTTTCTCCAATGAGATCAGGGCACGAGCTCCTCTACCAGTGACAAAAACTCCCAACTGATCCCAGTGTTCAAAAGCCCTGTGACCTTTCAGCCACATTCCAAAATCACTTAGAATGTTCAGCTCAAGCTTGCTTTTTCCAATATACTTTTCTAAATTTTTCACCTATCTAGCTTGACTTATTCCTTATTACACTACTACTACTACTACTACTACTACTACTACTACTACTACTACTACTACTACTACTACTACTACTACTACTACATTCTTGAGAGGTAGTATTTCTTAATTTTAAAATTCATTTATTAATCAAGAAAATCTAAAGTAGACAGTTGACTATCTCTATAATCTAAATGGATGCCAAGGAACAAGCAGGGCAAAAAAGAGAGCATTCCAGGCCAATATATGACCCTTGTGATTGTCTAACTTAGTCTCTCTCCTGGATATCCCAAGACATTTCCAATTGGCATATAGTCCCTGAGGAGGTGGACTAAGAGATCTCAACTTCTCCCTCATTACTTCATCACAGACAATGGGATGTCCTTGTTGAGACCTGGAAGATGCCAACCCATTCTGCCATGTGGCCAGGTCAACATGACAAATTAGCATACTTTTAATCAGGTTCACTGTACTTCTCAATATGGGGGCTAGAGCTTGTTGAATTGATTTATTTCAAGAGGTTCAAGTGGCTGCTCTGCCCTGACCTAATCTTGTGATTCTTCCAAGATCCAAACAAACAAAAAAAGGGGGAGAAAATGTAGCCTCAGTTTAGAATGAGATGGGGATAAAGAGAAAACTATTTCACACAAAAAATCTCAATTCAATATTAATTTTCCATACTACTATTATTTTTCCTCCTCCTCCTATTACTATTGCTACTGCTGCTATTACTACTACTACCACCACCATCACTAATACTGTTGATGATAACAATAAAAATAAATAACTTTGAACAAGTTGGTTTCAGGAGGATCCAGTTTAGCTGATGGTTTAGGTTCTTTAGCAGAAAGAAGGAGTTGCTAAAGAAGCCCCCATTGCTTTCAGTGTGTGGCCTGTACCAAGAGGTGGGAAGCCATGCTCTTTTATCAATCTTTTGAAGCTAGGATTGCTTTCATCAGAATTTGTAAGCAGGACCTCGACCTAAAGAGGGAATCCCACTTCAAACTGGACTCTGTACTGTACATTAACCATGATGGTGGCAAATAACTTTGTTAAGCACAAAACATTACTGGGGGACTTTAGGTCAAATCTGGGTTGAAGAGTGTGATAGAATATGTATTTTTCAAGGATGGCTGATGGTGTGGACTTGGAGGGCAGTATGTGATGATGGAAAATTCCAAAGATGGTTCATTATGAATATGGCAGGCTATAGTTCAAGACTTATCAGATGAGATGATGTCCAAGTGAAAACATAGTGACACTGATAATGATAATAAGGATACATTTACATGGCGCCAAAAGGTTGACTAAGTATTATGCCATACCTTTATTTTACAAATGAGGAAACTGAAGCATTTCTCCATGATTGAATAGTTAATGTCTGAGGAATTCACGACCTAGATCGAAGTTCTACACTTTATCCTCATTACAATTATGAATATATACTTAGCTTGGATAATATCTCACCTCAGAGACTGGCCAGATTAATGCCCAGGTAAATATCATAAGAGCTCATCAAAACAGGGAAGTAAGATTGATGTGATTCCAGGGAATCATTAATCTCTAAAGGATACAGATAAGATATGGTGGCTCCCTTTACCCAGACCCAAATGGTCAGCCTCAGAAGGAGCAGCGCCAACTCTTACAATTAGGAAATGAGATAGTACTCCAGCTTTGGAGATGAGAGACTATCCGGCTCCCATTTTCTTTCTGTCATTCCAACTGTGGCACACAACAGAATCTCCCCCAAGTCTGTAATTCTGCAAACACATTTCAATGACACCAAAAGTCACAGCTTGGATGCCAGACCTCTGTCTATCAGATAACCCAGATTTCAGTGGACAATTGTATACATATTCTAAAGCAGCTGGTTTCCGAACCCAGACAGAATCATCGTTCTGCCAGTTTCAGTTTGAAATAGAACCTGGCAGAGAAAGGAAAAATACTTAAATGTTGGTCAAATTGTTGGCCAGAATGAGTTTATGATAATTTTGTGTGTTAGGATGATTCATTAGGTCATATTCAGAGGTTTCACAGAAATACTTTAGATTCTTTGAATATAACAAAAATATTTTATATATGTGTCTCATGACATGATTTTCAAAAGCACATTTATATAATCAGGGCCAGTATTAGACCTTTTATGGGTAAAGAGCTGAAGGCTGAAGGAGATTCCATGCTTATCTCAAGTTACTCAACAAGAGAGTATTCAATAAGAAAACCTTGTAGGGCATTTGCCAAAGAATTCATAGGAGCACCATCAGAAACAACTATGGTTTAGTGCCTGACACACAGTAGGCACTTAGGCTCCTGTTGACTGATCAGTCATCATTGATGTGAGGTAGTATTGTGTAGTTGGAGAAAGACACAGGAAGAGCTAGGTCAGTCTTGGGTTTGAATCTTGTCTCAGACAGGAGCTATGTGACTGTGGGCAAGTCCTCTGAGCTTTATTTACCTTATCTATGAAAACGAAACAATGGAATATGGGCTGCTTAACTCAAAGGAGTTTTATGAGGATGTTGCTTTGTAAACTTTAAAATGCTCTAGAAATGTGAGTTGTCATGAACCAACTTCAACAAATACATGTAGAATGAAAGACAGTATAAGGGATTGCATTGAGTTTGGAGGATAGAAAGGGGGGTGACAGATTTGCTGCCTTTAACAGGCTTGCAGTCTGATGGAAGGCATAAGACATACTAAGATATACTGACTGCCCCATGCCTTGAATGCAGTCTCCTCACCTCCATTTCATGAAATTTCTCCCTTTAAGACACAGATGTAAAAAAAAAACATTCTAGAGGGGGTCTTTCCTAATCTCTTCACCCAACTACTAGAGTTCTCGTTTCCTAAAACCATATATATATATATGTATATATATATGTATATATATTTACAGGTATGTATGTATGTATACATATATATATCTACTTTAAAATTAATCTCTTGATATTTATTGCATATTTACACATATATGTACTGGTTATATTCTTTATCCTAATGTGATCTCTCTGATTCTTTATATTTGTATACTTAATACACATAGTAGGAGTTTAATGATTGCTTATTGAGTACAGTATCAGAGGGAATATCCAAATTGAATAGGATCTCAGATCTGTACAAAGATATGTCTTTTCAGGTCAAGTTGGGAAATGAGAAATCCCTGGCAGGATTAACAATAATAGATGGAACAAAAATAGGTTTAAGGAGAAGTTAAAGTAGTAAAGGCCATTCAATTATCAAGAAAAGTGGCCAGCGATTGATTTAATAACTGTATTTCTCTCTTGAAGGGTTATAAAGTAGGTGATTTTGTCTATGATGGAAAGTCTGAACATATTTAAGATCTGAGTTTAATGAACAAAGGAACATGAATAGCACAGAAGCTTTCAAAGACTTCAGTTTTTTGGATCAAATACAGAACAATAGGATTGTATATTTGAATAAAAAAGCCTTTGATTACTCTAATCAACACTTTCTTTTAGGGTCAGTATAAGTAATCTTTAAAAATAATTTAGCTTCCTAATTTGGAATTATTTTTGATTAATGAAAAGGGACTGTATCCTTGACATGCTAGGGAGAAGTTGTGACATAATTAATCTTCTTAATTGTTTCAGTTGAATACTGTTTAATCTTAGGCTCCCATCATTACCAATTACCTATGCCTGTAAAATAGATCCAGAAATAATGTTCTCTTTTCCCTAGGATTCTCTAAATAGTGGAATAGTTGTTAATCAAGTAAGGACTATTGCTAAATCTTTAAACCTTAGGAAAAAAAAAAACAATTGGCTTCCCCCCCACCCACATATTTTTGTAATATTTCATAACCCTCAGAGCTTACATAATTTAATAACTTCTTGGGCTTAGTGATTCCTAATATCTTTGTATGGAAGGCAGCATGATATAGTATTGCATTTGGACTGAAAGATTCTGGATTCAAATTTTGGATTTGCTGTCTTGGTGACTTTAAGCACATTACAACTCTCAGGACCACATTTTCTTTTTTTTGCAAAGAGGTACTGGATTAATGAATGACTTGTAGGTTCCCTTCTAACTCTAAAACTATAAATATATTCACATCATTGAGAATGCTTTCCAGAACTGGGACATCATCTTTGTGAGGTATTCTCAGAATGGATATTCCCTCCACTAATGCAGTTGGACAACTTGTTTGTAAGTTACAGACTTAAAGAGCTGTCAGGGGAGGCAAGTACTGAAACATTAAATAGTGTGCCTATCATTATTTCCAAGCTCTATGGAAATAATATTGTTAAAAATCCCATATTTCAATTGAGAACTGAATACTTTTCAAACAAAATGGTTACTATTCTTTTCTTTATTTTTCAAAGGTCTTGAGGCTGAAATATTCTAGTCCCAATATTTAAAACCTTCAAAGATCTACAATTAGTGTTATAGGTTTGAGTTATTTTCATTTATTGGAGTTCAGATAGTCTATTGGATATGTTTTTTTTTAAATTTTATCACAGCAGATTTAATTTATCTGCTGTGAAATGACTCCTTTGGCTTAAAAGCAAGAGTATAATTGCTAATATGTTTGAACTGGAGGCATCCAGGTAATCTTTGGTATCACTTTTTGGGGAAAAAAAAGGTTAAAAGTATAAAATGGAATGGTAATGGTATTTGTACTACTGAGGAATCCACAGTGATAACAAAAGAAACTTTTTTTTTTTTGCTAATTATGCAAGTTCTGTAGAGAGATCCCAACTGTCAACTGTTTTATATCGTTGTTTGCTTTTGAGCCAAGGTGCAAGTCATTTTACTCATACCTGAATTTTTCCCTTGGATATAATTTAAGGGGCATTACAAAGATGGGCAATTTTCACACCTGGAACTTAACTAGAATATTCAGGGAACATGGTAGGGGAAAGGGAAGGAGGGAAGAACCAAGAAAAAAGGAGGAGTGAGAATATTTATTAGAATCTCTTTTCAATCAATCCTGGAGCTAAGACAGATTGGGGGAATGACAGGGCTCCTCTCTCTTTTCCCCCAACAGCACAATCAGGGTCAGGTGGGATAGGGCTCGCTACTTGGGTTTAGGCTACAAGAGGTGGTGGGAAGCAGGAACTCTGAACTACAGCTCAAGGGAAGGATTTTCCTCTGCTGTCTGTGAAGATCTGTTCTCGGAGTCTTTTCTCAGCTCAGCCTGCTCCCTAGTGGCTTTCTTTCCAGCAAATGAGATAATCTCACTTAAATGCCACTTACTGTGGACAGGGAAAAGCGAAGGTTTCCTGCAAAGAAATATGTATGTGTGTATACACACACACAACTTTAAAGATGTACACAAATTCGTATAGATAAATGTTTGCAACCCTTCTATAAATATTTGTGAATATAACTCTCTCATATATGTATAACGCATAGATATAGGACATGGTACGTAGGTAAATGTATCTCTATCCAGTGGCTATCCTTTTTCTAAAACTCCTTAGCTCTACGCGCGCACACACACGCACACACAGAGTCTACTCATATACCACCTCTATCTGCCCTATTTAGGGGTCTGTATGCTCACTCTTGTAGCCAGCTGGGGAGCTGTTGCTTCCTTTGGCTGATGCACCAAGTGATTCAGGAGGAAAGATACCGAGTTAAAGGGAGCTCCTCCTCTTTTTATTCTCACCACCACGCACACACACCTTTCACCCCTTCCATCCCACATAGTTACAAAAGGGTGCAAAGTTCGCCAAGATGAAGGGCAGAAGGGCAGGAAGAATCCTGGGAAGCGCGCATCCGCCCCCAGAGCTGCGCGCCTGTCTCTTGACAGCCTGGGCGCCTTTGGGCAGCCTCTGTCTTGCCAGCAGCGGGTTCTTCTCTTACCTGCCGCCCCCTCCCCTCCCAAGCCAACTACTCCTCCGGGGTGTGTTCAGGGGGCAAGTCTGAGTCCTGCGCAGTTCTCTAGACCACCAGGATTCAACCGCGATGTAAACTTGCCAACCTAGCTTGGGAGTAGTACCGACCCCAACTGGAGTCTCTTTCCCGCCCACCCCCCAGCCCCCGCCCCAATTCTGTTTCCCTCCTTCACCTCCCTCTTCTTCTCACTGCCTTCCTAACCACCACCGGTCCTCCCCAGTCCTGAAATTAGCTAAGGTGACAGGGATCATCTACGGGATGTGACCAAAAAAAAAAAAAAAAAAAAAAAAGGGCTCTCTCAAGGACTCCTGACTACTCACACATCGCAGCAGGCAGCTGCTGCGGCCAGCACAGCTGGATCCCCGGGGCGCCACTGCCCCTAGCCCAGCTCAGCACCTGAGAGGCAGGCAGCGAAGGGCAGGGGACGACCCCTCCAGAACGTCCTGGTGCTGGGGACCCTTCGCTGATCCCGGAGCATCCTTCTCTTTAAGCTCTCGGGGTTGTCACTTGGAGGGGAGGGGAGGAGGTGGGGGAAAATTACCAAATTCCTCCCAGCTGCAGGAAGTTGTCCTTTAAAGGGTGGGGGGAGGTGGGGGTGGAATTGCGGAGAGGCTGGTTAGCAGGCACAATCAGAGCAGCATGTGGATTTGCTTCCCCGGTATCTTCAATGCTCTGTGGCTGCAGCTGCGTCCTCTGCTGCTCCTACTGCTGCTGCTCCTGCTACTCCGGCTGCTGCTGCTGCCTTCAGTATAGCCTGCTGTTGGCAGCAGCCTCACGGGTACTGGATGAAGAGAGGGGACGGACTGCTGCTGCCGCGTCCTCTGTTACATGGTGTCTTCTGTGCGGGGGGGGAGCAGTCGCTCCTCCTCCTCCTCCTCCTCCTTCTCCTCTTCTTTCTCCATCTGCTACTGCTGCTGCTTCTGGAGCTGGCCCGCATTCTTTCCCCCAGCCCATAGTCTAGTAAGGAGTTGAGACTCTGCGCCTCCCTCCAGGACTGTCGGACACACATGGCTTGTTACCTGGTCATCAGTTCCAGACATCTCAGGAATGGGCATTACCGTGGTATTAAAGGAGTCTTCAGAGGACCCCTATGCAAGAATGGCTCTCCCTTACCGGTAACTCTCCCCCCCAAACCCCTAACTCGCACACACTCATACACACAGACATTCAGAGTCAAAATAAACAGAGGGGAAGAGTGCTGTGTGGGTGGCTATATATAAATACGATACTCAGGGGATGGGCACCTCCAGCATCTCTTATCGATAGTCCATACTGTCTGTTTATAGAGTTTAGAAATCTGCCACGCACAGAGAGGGGCATGCGACTGTTTACATTTGTACTCACACCATATGGTTGTTAGGAGCTTTCTTTCTCAATGTGTAAATAATAACCGAATGCAGTTAACTGCGGGAATGTGAAGGTATAGATTTCCTTAGGATTCATTCTGAACGGGGCTTCAGATTGTGATTCTGCCAGTTTGGACCAGTTTGGAAAGTTTGGGTGCCACTTTGGTTGTGCCTTGGGAAGATTTACTCTGTGGGTAAGGAAAAAGGTGCTTTTAAAAAAGATATGGATGCATCAAGTCCCAGGCAATGAAAGAAAGGTGCTGAGAGTTGGAACACGATTTCACCTAGTGTTTTACCATGAGGTAGCATTAAAGGGAAGAAAAATAAACAGATGCATGTGTCTGACTTTTCATCTTGCAATTCAAGAGATTTAATAAAGAACATTTTAAGAACTATGCTTCTGGTAAGTTGAAACTGAGCTTGCAAGGGGGCTCTGATTTAAATGCTAATTATATCCTTGGAAGATTCTATACACTAATGATATTTTAGGCTGCAGATATATTCCAAGAAAATGTAAGTATGAATCATGCAGAAATATTATACCTGCATTCTTAGTAGGTAAATGAACTCAAGGAACACCATACTTTTGGCTCAGGATAGAGAAAACTAAATTAACATAAAATAAAATGGAGAGAAAT
The DNA here is from genome assembly GCF_016433145.1 of Gracilinanus agilis. Lineage (NCBI taxonomy): Eukaryota > Metazoa > Chordata > Mammalia > Didelphimorphia > Didelphidae > Gracilinanus > Gracilinanus agilis. Next base: position 53,585,577 of record NC_058134.1, on the reverse strand, counting down.
AGTTTTAGATATTAGACTCATTTTTCTTTATAGACAATTTCCACTATGAACTTTAATGCCTCGTGTGGGTGAATTGATTTTTAGTAAAGTGTGATATTGAAAAATCTGTGATTATGTTGGATATAGGTTATGCTCATGAAACTTAAAATGTATTCAGTGCAAATACAGACTGCAACTTAGTTATGAAGGAAAGTATTGCCTTGTTTCTAGTTGCCATCCAGTACAAAAAGTTTGATTTTGCAAAGCCCTTGGTTATTTGAACAAAAGAAGTTAGATGTGGGATAACATGGGATGATTCAAAGCTTTGAGTCACATAATCTTAAGGCTGTATGAGGCTTTTAGTACTTGAGTTTTTATTTTCAAACTCTTTTAATTTCTCCCATTTTAAAGTAGTTGAGAATAAGAAACCCCATAAGCTTCCTTGGTAAGCTGCTTACATGTTTAACTACCTTCAGTGTCAGCAAAATCATTCTTGTATTTAACTCCAATCTGTCATATTGTAAATTAAGACCATTTGTGGGATTTTCCAAACCTTCAGTCATTCTCTTTCAAACACTACTTTTAGCTGGGGAAATCTGAGCCAGACATTATCCCAATAAAGCCCTGAATAGGTTTATGTATAGAAAAAGGCAGGGAGTTCCCTGGTCCCACTACTTTGATTTTACTCCAGCTTCAGTTTGAGAGTGGGTTCCCCCAGGGGGTTACCTGGGGGAAGTGAGGTTAGAGAAGGCAAGAGAACCCTACTCTATGGTCCTGGATTGTATTCTGAACCCTGGCCAGTTATTTCCCAAATGGCATACCTTTGAGTAAGAGGGACCTTGGGGAAGAGGATGCAAGAGTATTAAGGCAATCTCTCATCAAAATGTAAGTTCTACTGATTGTGGATGGCCAAATAGCATTATCATGTGTAAAAAATAAAAGTTTTATCCATTATTGTGCTTGTTTTTTAAATGAGAATGCTAGTATAATGACCCTGTTGACCATCTTGCTATGACCCCTTTGTTCTAACCTTACAAATTAGTCTTTTCCAAACTTATTTTTAGTTTGCTTTTACTCCCCAGGCCACCTCCCTTCAGTTCATGGCACTGAACTCTATTCTGCCCACTGTAGACTGCCATTCCAATTTGTCAATGTCGCTGCTGTTAATTTGAACAGATCTTCCAAGGTATAGGGCATTTCTCTCCCCAGTTGGATAGCATCTGAAAATATTGTAATGGATATATTGTGCATTTCCTAGTTCAAGCTATTGATGGAAAAACTATGTAGCATGAGGTCTAGAATGGATCCCTACCTATCAAACAATGGTTTGTCTCCTTACTTTGAAACTGGTCATCTAACTCCCTTTATGTTCCTAGTGCAGTTATTTTCTGATCCATCTAGGCCGTCTTTCTAGTTTGTTAGTAAGTTCATTTTGAGAGATGGAATTGAAGCCTTCACTCAAGTCCAAAAAACATTTTAAAGCTATGTTTGTGTCTCATTCTTTTCAAGTTGTTTTCATATTGATTTAAAGATTCTCAACCTCATTCTAGCTCCCATCCCCCCAACTGTTTTCTTGGGATAGATGTTAAGCTTTTAGATCAACAATGGACAAATCATGCTTTTTCTCTTTAAAAAATATAGACACTAAACTAGTCTTATTTTTTCAAATTGAGGTATTTTCCTAGCCCTAATTAAATTTTCAGAAATGGTCAGTATACTTTTTATCTTCAGTGACTATTAACCCCTTCTCCCTTCTCATAGCTGTTCAACAGGACTTGGTTATTTGACTAAAACTGGCTTCCCATCCCACTCTGTGGCTACCATTACTATTTAGATTCATAACTTTTCCCTCTGAAAATTAGAGATGATGTAAAGAAGTGAAATACCTATGAAATCTCATATAATACAATCTCAGAACTAAAACATATACCAACTTACTTTACCAGAGAGAATAGCAGAACCACAATCAAATGTGGACATAAAAATGTGTTTCTTGAATGGTTGTTTTAAAAGAAATATCTGGAAATGCTCCAGGTATAAAATGTCGCTCCCTTAAAAATGTACTTTCATAGTTTTCCATTTGCCCCTAGTGTTTGCTTGTGTGGATTATTACATTCAAAACTACTGTGCGCAGCATTTTTTTCTTTCAGTGCTGTTTATTTCAGAGTATTTACTTCAGCAGACATTTACTTATTTTTTTAGTGAGAATTGCAGGGATAATAAAATATTTGGAAGTTTTCAAGCTGTATTCCTAAAGTTAAAGATAGGCCTTCTCATCCAAGAGTATAAATGCAAAGATTTTATTTGAAAGTTGAACTTTTCTATTTGTTGAGAAGTAGGTGTAAGAAGTATGGCATACTGCCTTTACTTCCAACAATCATGTTGGCTGGAATTCTACCAGAGAATTTTAAAAAAAAGGAATTGTTTTCATTGTTTTAAGAGGAAATTGAATTTCTCCCCTCTCTTCTTCCTTTGTAAAGGAACCAATCCCCTCACTCCCCACCATGATAACAACTAACTTAGACATTTTTCTTATTCCTGTCTGCCAATAAATCTGAACTAATAACTTCCTTAGAAGGATGAACAAGAAGGTGTCAGCTTCCACAAAATCTTCAGTTATTATTAATTAACCTTTAAGATTACATAGATGTTTTCCAGAAGACACTGAAAGTATTTAGACGGAAAAATCATTTATTATTCTTTTCATTATACATATATTAAGAATACCTGTTTGTTATAAGAGAAAGGCAGTAAAAATAATCCATTCCGAGTTAAAACCCATCATTGCAGGCCAAGAAAGCTTGTCTGTTGCGATGTCAGGATTCTGAAAGCCAAACAAATTTCCTCCAACTTGGGAAATTTAGAGAGAAAAATACATATTTTAGTTAATTTGTAATTTGATGTTGTTTTGATGTAAAAATTTTTTATTTTTCAAGTGAATATTTAATGAGAGACTGTGATTTGGGGGTGGGGAGAGAGAGACATCCTTGGTAAGTCATTTAATCTCATTATTCCCAGGCTATTCAGTAAGATAATAAATTGCTGAGTGGTGGTTGATCGTCATTGGTTTAGAAGAGAAAGGAATTCCCTAAATTCATGAGATCATAGGTCAAGTGAAAAACAACATTCACTAGATTGAGCTTTGATTTATTTTAGTTGATCTATGAAGATGTAAAAGAACTGACATCACTGAAATATCTACATGTGACAAATTATTTTGGAATTGTAGCTTGACTTGCATCTCTTTGTATATTAACTTCCTGAAAACTTCATCATGAAATTAAGTGCCTTTATTTGAAGAGGTATCCAGTACCATGGATCAACATCCAGAGATGAGGCTTCAGGGAACATGAGGACATCATAGTTCCTGGTTAGGAATGATGGCATTTGGGCATTGATGCCACTGTCACTAACACCACTCATCAAAGGCACTTATTCTTCGTGTCCAAATTTGGGTACCATCTCTTCCACATACCCTCACCTGTACCTCTCAGCTGAAGGTATTCTCTTCATCAACTAGTATATGGTTTCTTCTATTGCAGATGGCTTCTCCTACCTAGCAGAATGCAATGTAGGCAGGTATCACTGTTTTGTTTTTATCTCCAATATTCAGCATAGCATTTGGCAAATAGTGAATACTTAAGAAATGTGTGTGGACAGAATCATTACACAAATCAAGGCATGTTTTCATGAGCTCCGATGTGAGTGAGGAGCCCCAACTCTTGTTTGTCTCCTTTGGGCTCCTCTTCACCACTTGAGAGATTCTCAGTGTGGTCTAGGACTGCAGATTCCAAGTTCCTTTCTCAAAAGAAACTTCTCTCTCCTAAATCAGAATCTTGGCATCTTTTGTGCATATTCTTAGTTTTTCTAAATATACCAAATCTTGTCTCAGAATACTTGAAATGTTCACTGTCAAATACGTGTGAAATTATAGAAAAATTGTGATAACCTTGAGGTTGCATCCATCTCACTTCAGAGAAATTGTGGAATTTGGCAGTATTCTCCATGCTTTTATTTTCCACTATGAATTAGGGACATATTCTTTAAAATGAACAGTTATCCTTTCAAGACATTTCCAAAAATTCCTCAGCCTTTTGAATATGCTAAATGTAAGTTTAAAGAGATATTTCCTCATACCAATCATTCTAATATGATTTTACTCTTACGTGGCCATTTAAAATGTGCAAAATAGTTTATGTCCTCCCCTTCCTCTCATATGAGCATAGCAACAGCCATCTGAAGTAGGAACTATTATTATCTCCATTTATATTGGAATGAAGAGGAAATAGGTTTATAAGAATCTTAGGGACTTGACTAGGATCATAGAGGTAAGTAAGTGCTGAAGGTAGGATTTGAAGCTAGGTTTTACAAGTAGAGTGGTATCTAGTATGCCAAGCTGCTTGAGTGTATCATCTTTATTTGGATACATGAATAAATAAGACATCCACACTATTATTCAATATTGTATAAAATATTAGTAAAAGCAAAAATAAAGGAAGAGAAAGAAATTAAATAAAATATAAAAATTAGAATAGGGCATGAGAAAAAACTATCTCAATGCAGAGGATAAGATACTATACTTAGAGAATCAAGTACAAAATTAATTGAAATAATTAAGAACTCTTAACACAGTTGCAGTTATATAAAATAAACCCACTTAAATCATTAGCATTTCTAAATATTACCAACAAAGTCCAGCAGCAAGAAAGAGAGAAATTCCATTTAACATAACTGTAGACAATATAGAATCCCTGGGGGCAGGAGACCTGCCTGCCAAAACAACCAAGAATATTTAAATACAATTATAAAACACCTTTTATTCAGATAGTCACATCTAAACAAATAGAAAAAAGTTTTCCCTTAAATTGAAACTTTCAATAAAAGAAACCTGGCTCCGTGGAAAGATCACTATGTGTAGAGTTGGAGGATTCAAGTTCAAATTCTACCTCTAATGGTTATTATCTTGTATCCTTAGGCAAATTATTGACCTTCCTATCCCCCAGTTTCCTAATCTGTAAAATGAATAGGCTGGGTTAGATGGCCGCTGGTGTCATAGTGCCAAGGCTCTAAATAACTCTTTAAGTTTAATTTTTAGTGCAGCAAATATGTTTGTAATTGATTAGAATCTTATTATTTTACCTTATGTTAAATACTAGACTGTTTAATTTTCTAACCACATTACTCCAAAAGTTCCTTATCTTCTCCAAACCAATCCTGGAACCCTGTCTTTCAAGATTCCTTCTCTATTGAAGTTTTAATAAGTTTTTAAATGTCTCCTGGAATTTCCTGGTCTTTCATATTTGACATCCTTCTAGCTTAAACAAGTTTTTGCTAAAAGAAGAATGAAACGTATGTTTCGGTGGTGCAATTGGTGAATTTTTAATGAATTATACTGTGTTGTTCTTTATGACAAGAAAATCTGACACAATAATGTGCTTGGGTTTCTTACTTTTAGGTACTCAATTAAAATAAATGCTGTACTCTATGATTCTGCCCTTATAATTTGGAAATAAAATAAAACTAACAAAATTACATGCTGAGTTAATTTATATGCTAAATATGGAATAGCATTAAATGTTGGATTTGATCATTTGTAGCATTAAGCAATCCTACCCTTAAATAGCATGGTCTCATGAATGCCTATGTAGTCTTTGATGAATAATGTGTGTTCTGTATTAAGAGAGCTGGAAATGCCAGTAGGCTTAATGCTATGTCAAGAACAAGGAGAATAGTGAATGTTTAAATAACGTTATCACATTTAATTCAGTATGAGTCTGCTTTATTCAAAACAGCCCCTTTTGTAGAATTTGTTTTGTATTTGTATTTGTATGTTCATCGAGTGTCATATTATACAAAATGACTCGAATTTGGGTTATAAAAGGCTCTTTTGCTTTTAAAAATTCCTTTTCGGTTTCCAATTAAATATATTTCTTTGTAGAAAAGTTGCAGAATGACAGATGACGAACTAGACATCACTTAGCTTTCAATTTAAACTAGTTTTACTTAAAGGATGTTGAGGGTAGGTTTAGGGAGAAAATCTTTTTAAACTGGGGAATATTTTCATGACCTATGGCAGGAATGGAAATGTATCGAACTATTGTTATTTTAGGTTTTATTCAAGTTAAGAGTACACTATTATCTATTGCACTTTTAAGAAAATCTTGGAAAGTAGGATTTACATAATGTCATGTAAAATGGATGTTCAATAAATCATTTGTTTTGTTGTTCTCTTCAAGGAAAAATTCAATATGTATGACATTATCTATTTGAAACTTTCTAGTGGAAAAGTCTCATTTGTTTTTTTCCTGCTGTGCTCAGTAGCAATCTTGAGCCTTCTGAGTTGCATCACTGATAGGGAAATCTGAAACCATTTCTCTTCATTCTAGAATTAGGAAGGTAAGAGTCCCACTATGCTCAGTGTTAGTCAGGGAAATATATTCTGTTCTAGGCATCCCATTTTAGAGTGACAGTATGGCAACTCAAAACCTCTAATAGGAAGTTTCCAGGACGGAGATGGAATAGGGAATCGAGCTGAATGGGCAATGTTTGAAGGAACTTTGAAAGTTTAGCCAGAAAAAAAAGAGAATGTTTGGGGATACTGAGTGGTAGAGTTTTATCACTATCTTCAGAGAGCAGGGATAGTATCTATAAGAAATTCTGTATAGTTCAGAGAATGTAACTAAGACAAATGGTAGTAGGGTGGGGGTAGAATAACAAGAATATAGATTTTAACTCCATATGAAGAAGAATATTTTAACAATTAAACCAGCTCAGAAATGGAATGGGCTACCTTACGAACTAATGAGTTTCCCATCCTAACACTGGAAGTGGTTAAGCTGAGGATGTGTGATCTTTCATCAGGAATGTCTTAAAGGAGATCTCTGCAAATGATTAGACTAGATGACCTCTAAAGTCTCCTTCAACTCTGATAATTCTCTAATTGCCTGGAAGCCTACATTCAAATTCCAGCTGTAGGAACATTGCCTCTCAATAGGGTACTGGACAGCATTGGGATGATTTATGCTGCATATTTATTGTGTTTTGTTATAATTAAAATTGCCATTTTTTTAAATTTTAAGATTGGCAAATTCCACTTCATGTCTATGTGGTGAAGGACTCAGAAGGTACTTTAGTTGTATAATTGTCAGGCGTGCTTTTTAAAAAGTTGTCATATCCCTCCTCTAACCTATTTATTTTCTTCTACCACCATCTCTATTCCCCTTAAGGCAAATGTATTTGTATGCCCCTTCTGAAGGTGTCCTCTTTTAAAAACACACACATACCCACCATATAGGATAGCAGTATTCTGACTTCTCTCAAAAACCACAGAACTTCTTCTAAAGTCTTAGAAAGTATCTCCCACAGGTGCACTCATTCCTTCTCCCAAAGCGATTGCATAGCACTCCTCAGGTCCTCAGTTCCATACACACATATTCATGCTATTCAGTATCTTCTTCTTCCCTTATGAACAATTTTGTTGCCTTTCCTTAGCTTCAGTAACCAAAAGTTATCTTCTTTTCCCCTAAACTCTAGTCATCTAATAGAACTGAATAAGAAAGAAATGGCCATGTAATCCCTCATTTAGGTAGAGAAATGAGAGCCCCATTTTACCTCCCAAAGCACTTTCTGTTTCAGGCTTTTTTGACATTTAGACTTGGAATAAGAAGTGATGAAAAGAGCATAGCTTCTCTGATTGCACAGGGTTCAGATCAGCACAGCTAGCCCCAAAGTAACTTTATCTTTTCCTTCAGACTCAAAGAGAAACCTGTTGTTGACTCCTCATAGATCAGAACATTGGCTACTCACATGTTTATAACAATGTGTGAGCACGGAAGCTTGCTTTTGGAGGTGCTACCAGATGTGGGCATGTGGCAATGACCTGAGGAAAGGGTGTTTGGGATCAAAGAACCTGGGAGCACATCCACATTTTTTTATTTATTATCCGGGTGGCCATAAGTAAGTCACTTAAATTAGTCTCGTTATCTTCATTTGGAAAGTGAGAGAGTTGGAATACATGATCTACAAGCTCTCTTTTAGTCCAAATTCTAAGACTATTGATGATGAAAACTAATAGCTATCATTTATGCAGTACTTGATATCTGCCAGGCTCTGTGCTTTGATTCTCACAATAACCTGTTCTTTTCCCCATTTAGCAGTTGAGGAAACTAAGGCAAACAAAGTATAAGTAACTTTCAAGGGTCATACAGCTTTAAAATATGTGAGGTTGGATTTGAACCTGGGTCTTTGCTGACTCGGAGTCTGGTTCTCTAAGCACTATATCACCTAACTGCCTAGTAATAATAATAATAGAAACATAAATTAGAGACTTACAAAGCATTATATATGCATATTTATATATGTATACATACACTGTATCTATATAATTAACTATATAATCTCATTTAGTCTTCACAACAATATCATGGCTATTATTATCCCCATTTTACAGATGAGAAAACTGAGGCAGACAGAAGTCAAGTGGCCAAACCAGGATCACACATCCAGTAAGCTTCTGAAGTAGAATGCAAACATAGATCTTCCTGATTCCCAACCTGGTGTTCACTCTACCACCTATGACTTCAATCCTCTTAGATTACAAGCTTAGTTAAAAGGAGATTGAGTTTGAAAAGTGACCCCCTGAACAGAGGACACCTTTGGAGGATAGTTTGTTTTTTAAACATAAATAGTAATGATGCCATCTAGTGCTTTTTTCATAAGAAATTCTTATTTTTACCAGATCACATCAGTCCTATTTTTTCATATTAGGTTCCTTAATATTTTGTAATCCATGTTCTCTCTTTCCCTCCCAACCCAACCTCTTCCTCAAGAAGGCAGATAATATGATAGAGGTTGTACATATATTCTGATATAATACATAATTTCATGTTCATCAAGTTGTAAAAGAAAACCCATTCCTTGCAGTAGACAACAATGCATGGAGGAAATAACAGGAAAAATAATAGCATACTTCAATATGCATCCAGACTCTGTTCCTTCTGTGGCGGTGGAGAGCTTTTTTTTTTGTCTTGTATCTATTGGAGTTGTCCCAGATCCCACTCTCATTGATAATAGTGAAGTCATTCACAGTCAATCATCTCACGTTATTGTTGTTATTGAGTATAATGTTCTCCTGGTTCTTCTTACTTCACTTTGCATCGTTTCATATGTCTTTCCAGGTTTTGTTTGTTCTTTTTTTTGTACGTGTGATCATCTTGCTTGTCATTTCTTATAACACAATAGTTTTCCATCATGTACCACAACTTGTTCAGCCATTCTCCAATAAATGGGCATCTCTTCATTTTCCAGTTCTTTGCCATCATAAAACAAGTTGCTATAAATATTTTTGTACAGGTAGGTTCTTTCCCCCTATCTTTAATACCTTTGGGATACAGACTTCATAGGAGTCTTGCTGGGTCGAAGGATACACACAGGTTTGATGGCTCTTTGGGTATGATTCCAGATGGCTCTCCAGAATGGTTATATTAGTTCAGTGTCCCAATTTTTCCATATCTCCTCCAACATTGATCATTTTTCTTTTTTGTCACATTAGCCAGTCTGATGGGTGTGAGGTGCTACCTCAGAGTCATTTTCCTTTGCAATCTTTTAATCAATAGTGATTTGAAGCATTTTTTTGTCTGACTAAAGAGAGTTTTAATTTCATCTGAGAATTGCCTGTTCTTATCCTTTGACCATTTGTCATTTGGGAAGATGCTTTGTATTTTTATAAATTTGACTCAGTGACATATAGGGCTTTAACATCTCTAAAGCTCTTGCCTCAAAAAACAAACAAAAAACAACCACCACCAAACTTGTGAGCATGCTTACACATCCCACTTGAAAACTGAGGAACCTGAGTCCCAAAGAAGTTAAGGAAATCATTATGGACTCTTTTGCTTGTGGTTCTAGAATTAAAATGTATTCCATTGGCTTGACTTTGATCCAGAACGAATGGTAGAATAAACAACAACTTCAACACTGTCCTTTTATTTTGGATATTGTTCTCGTCTTATTCTCTCATCTTAGATTTGTCTCTTACTACCTTGGTAACCTATTCTCTTTGGATCTCTCTCTTCTCATCTACAAACCAATGGCTTTGGGGTTAGATTACCCCTGCTGTCTCCTCCAATTTTAAATTTACAAGCCCATTGTTTGTATGTCTATATATTTTCCTACCTAGTGGAATGTAGGGGAGGGAGAAAGGGAGTTTAAACATTCTGGCTAGATTCCCATTTGTATAATTTCATTATGTTTAATGAAATTAACTCTATAGTTTCAATAGTACAAAGTATTTCTCCTGTGCATCTGTTGATTGTTATAAATATGCTCTACTCTGCCCCTGTGGCAGCTCCATTTCCATGGTGTGTGAAGAAAACACTTTTCATGGGTAATTTTGTGCAGCCACTTGGAGTCTGTCAGTGGGAGCTGGGGTAGGCATGGGGGGGGGGAAGTCCTTTCATCATGATTATGTTTTTCACTTTAATACCTACAAAGATTCATTTAGTGAATTGCTTCGAGTATAATTTAATGCTTCTTACTAATCGAAACCACAATGTATTTTATTGCATTTCAGTTTCCAAACATCTTGTGGAAAACACTAGAAGAAGATGAAAATGTGTTGTGCATAAGCTGATGAAGTCCCCACACAGATTAGTTCCATTGTGTTGCCCACTGGTTCGTATTTCATAACTGTCAGAGACAGGAAACGAAAATTAGGAATTACTGACTCTGCTCTTCCCCTCCGTGTCTGCTTGGCAAGGAGGGGAGAAAACCATCCCTTGGCTATCCACTGCTGGATGGCCTTTACAACAAATAGAAAGAGCATTGGCTCCTTTGCCTCCAGTGCCTTCCGGTTACTTCCAGTGCCTCCAATGACTTCCCCCAAAGCAAAGTCCTTTATACTGTTTCTGAATGGTTGAAAAGAGGAGAATGTAAGGGAGCAAGAGCAGACGCTAGATTTCCATGATGTTCAAGCCTCAAGACCTCCATGCTGTTCTAACCTGTGATATTCTATTATTTAACCCCAACACTTAAAAATGAATAAAAATGAATAATGGTAAATTACTAAAAATAATAAAATATATTAAACAGTGCAGTACCATTTTTGACAGTGTATGTATTATTCTATCCTTGAAATTGCACCTTTCTCTGCTCAGAGGTGGGAGATCATGTCATTATCTCTGCCCTAGGACCAAGATTGCTTTTTCCAATGAAAGGTCAACTTCCTTTAATATTACATACCCTTTTTTGAAGTGCTCCTTAGATTTGGAAGTACATATAGAAGTCCCAAAGGGTAGAAAACCCCTGACATTTTAAAAAGATATGTGATCCAGACTCAAAGATATTTCATCTTTGATTTAGTCCATTTAGACAAGAGACCTTTATGGTATTTTTTTTTTATTTTTAAGGTACAGTAGCAGTAGGAATCATCAGTAATTTTTTACTCACTTCTGTAATAAATTTCTATTGTAGCCATCTCCATGCATTCAGATTTAACCGTCTCTTTGAATCAAAGACATAGATCTACCTCTTAACTAGAAATCTGCTGAATTAAGGTCACTTTTTGGACTAGACTATCTAAATTGGCCATTTGTAAAAGATAATTATTCAACTCTGTTTCACTTTGGTTGGCCCAAGTCATGCTGTGAATCATTTGAAACAAACGTAAAATAAAATACGAAGTAGGTTGATAATGAGTATATATATGTTAATAAGACACATGGATTAAATCAAGGGTTCTATCTGTGAAGTATTTCATTATCTTCTCCTTAATATTCAGTTGGAATTCAGGGATCCAATAATCATGTGGCTTAAGTCAGGTACTGGATAACAAGGACTGCTCTGTTCAGGTTTCATTACTTGAAAGGATATAAGTTCCATACTTGGGGGCAGAATAGAGCTTGCTGGTTTCAATAATAAATTAAGCTACTTTGACTTTTCCCAAAAAATGAACTTCTGTGCAAATAAAATACAATATAAACTTTTTATAGCAATGCATGATGAGATTGGCTCCAGTGCTGGGCCTGGAATTAGGAAGTATTGAGTTCAAATCCTGCTTCAGGTACTTTTTGGCTGAGACCCTGGGCAAGTCATCCAATCTCTCTCTAACTCTGTTTCTTCAATAGTCTAGTGTGGATAATTATAACACGTCTCTCTTAGAGTTGATGTAAGGTTAAAATGAAAGACTTTATAAAGCACTTAGCACAGTGCTTGGCATAAAGTAGGCAATCAATAAATGCTTGTTTCTTTCCATTTTTCCATTGTTCTTTGTCTTTTTCCTTCCTTTAAATAAGTCAGTAGAATTATGGATAAGATGAACATAGACTAATTCAAAATAATATTCAAAGTAATCCTAATTCATATAAATTGAAATTTAGATGTTTAAAAACCATGTCTTAAGGTACAATGTATATCTCTTTCCGTATGAATAAAGGAGACCTAGTGCTGTTGGAGGACACCTAGGTGGTGGAATGAAATGACTAGAACATTGAGCCTGGAGTCAGAAAGACCTAAGTTTGAATCTGGTCTCAGGCACTTACTAACTATGTGACTCTGGGCAAGTCATTTAACCGTGTTAGCCTCAGTTTCCTCATCTGTAAAATGAGCCGAAAAAGGACAAAAAAGCAAGCTGTTCTTGTATTTTGGCCATGAAAATTCCAACGAGTCACGAAGAGTCAGACACAATTGAAAAATGACTCCAAAATAAACAATGATATTTCTGGGATAAATCTTGGTTATACTTTTTATTGTAGAGGCACTTATGACTTAGAACAAGTGGATAAAATAGTTCTGCTGTCTTTTGCTCTGTTCAGATCACATCTGGATTGTCTTGTTCTCTTCTGCAGAACACATTTTAGAAAAGACATTGATTAGCTGAAAGATTTCTAGAGGTGGAAAACCAAGATGGCAGAATGCCTCAAGCTCATGCACAAGTGGACCATTGAAGGAACTGGGGATGTTTAGCCTAGAGAAGAAAGACTTAGCATAGAATAATGTAATTATCTTCAAGTTGCTAGTTACTACTCATGACTTTTTTTGGGGGGGTGGAGGCACTTAATATCCATGGGCTTCAGTTTCTTCATTCATAAAATGGAGTTTGGACAAAATGGTCTCTGCTATCCCTTCCAGTTCTACCTCTCTGAACTTATGCAGTGTTTGAAGATCCAGCATATGGAAGAGGGATTATATTTCTTCTCTTTTTGGCTCACATGGCAGAAATAGTAGCAATAAGTGGAAGTTGCAAATATAAATTTGGGTTTGATAGAAGAGAAAACCTCTTAGGAATAGGAGATATCTTAAAGCTTAATGGGATTCTTCTAAAATGTGTGGATTCCCTCTCAGTGGAGAATTCAAACAAAGGCTAGAGGGAAACTTGTCTGATATATTACAGAGAGAATTGTTTTTCATCTATGAGTTGGACTAAATAGTCCCTGAGGCTCCTTCCAACTTTGATTCTGTGGTTACTTCTCTACACATTTTCTTGATATTTCTCATTGAATTATGGCAGGAGATTAAAGAAAGGAGAAACTCCAAGACAAAACTGTCTTAGCACAAACCCAAGTGTTTGAATACTGAGGGTAGTTTTGAACTCCATTAGTTCCAGTATTAGAACTCCACTTTATTTTAAATTAAAATTATAAATTTTTCTTATGTTTTTATATCATCTCAATTTCTCAATATATTCTTCTCCTGGCGCCCCCACCAATGATTCTGTATAACAATGGATTTTTTAAATGGGTGAAGAAACAGTTTCAGAACACTTTCCAACATATTTTGAAATATTCCATACCCATAATTTCAAACTAATGCAAACAATAGAGAGAGATGCCTTCACATATATTTTCTTTCAGATAATGCTTGATCATTTTTGATTTTATAGCATTTATTTTTTATTGTTTTATTGTTCTTTCCATTTACATCTTTGGTGTCATGGAGTACATTGATTTTCTGTTTATGTGCTCTTCACTTTGTATTGGCTCATATATTATCCCATGTTTCTCAAAATGTATCATAGTCCTTGCTGTTTATAATACAGTGATAATCCATTACATTTATGCACTCTTTAGCATAACTCCCAGTTGATGGGAATCTAAAGAGATGGTGTTTGAAATTTCTATCCATCATTTTGTTTATTGAACATTGAACAAACATTGAGAGATTTTAATTGCAAGGGTTTGTGGGAATCACGAAGATAAATAAGGCACTTTTCTTGTCCTCAAGAGGTTGGCAGTCTTAGAGGAAGCTCATAGTAAATGTGAATTGGGACTTTGAGAGCATATATGGGGAAGAAGAGAGAGCATGTGGGCAACTTAGTGCCCGGAGGTGTAGGAGGTGATAAAGAGGTGAGAATGATGGGTAAAGGGTAAAGAATGGGTAACATCAGTGTGCCTTGGACAAATTCTGTCTGCTTTATAGTTATAATTATGGATATCCCTGGAGGGTAGACCCAGGTTAGTGAGCAGCTTGGGTTGAAAGATCAAAAAAGAGAAGCCAATTAAAATAAAAAAGGGAGTAGAAAAAGGAAGGGAACGAATGTTGTTATGGACAAAATGTGCCCACTCCAAATTGTGCCTAGGGATGGTCTTGCATTGAAGAGGAATATATGCATATGTATGTATGTATGTATATAAATGTATATACTTGTATACATACATATATATTTTTAAATATGGGAAAAAGATTGAGAGGGGTATGGGTAGAGATTAGACTTATGATATCACTGGTATAGGGAAGCTAGAGCAATGGTGTCAAATCCAAATAAAAATGGAGCCCCTATGAACGTCTCTACAGACTACATATTGTCTTAGAAAAGGACATATGTTTATATATTTCTTTTTTATTTTTTTCCTTGCTAGAACCCACAGATTCTTTTTATTTTTTAATTTTATTTATTTTTTTATTGATTAAGAAAAATTTTCCATGGCTACATGATTCATGTTCTTTCCCTCCTCCCACACCCTCCCATTCCCTCCCATATATTTCTTTTTATTAACATTTCAACACATTAAAAATAATATTGGAATGACATTTTCATCAGGTTCAGGCCACCGAATTCTGGGATTCTTGTGGGCTGCCCATGTGTTTGGCACCTCTGACCTAGCCCAGAGTACCACAATCTTCATATGTCAGATCTTCCAGGTTAGCTCTCATTGAACTAGTCTGGGGATGCCAAACTGAAAAAAGAAATGGAGCTTCGATTCTAATACTCATTTAGAAAAACTAAAATTTAACGCTTTCCATGTTGAATTATATTTTTATTTTGTTAAACATGTCCCAGTTATGTTTTATCCGATTAGGTCCACTGCAGCTTTGAGTTTGATAATTCCATCCTGTGGCATGCTGACTTTTATATATAAATCCCTAGGCAGGAGGCAGTTGAATTTGAGTTGAATATGAGCCCCTTTATGTTTCATATATTTTAATAGATCTCTCTGATCTCATTAGCTTGAGTACTCACTCCAATGGTGAGATAATGATACACTCTTTTCTCTATTATGCTAAGTGACGCCTGCTCCTCTAAATCCTCCATAGCCATATGGTGACATTGGTAGAATATTGGCATTAAAAATTAAGGATTTATTTTTCAAGAGATGTTTGGGGTTATGGAAAGCACTCTGTAGTCTCTCAAATGTGACTCAGCTGCATTTCTTCTTCCTATTCAATTCTGGGCCCAGCTCATTGTCCATCTGCTATTTCTGCTCCCATTATCCATGATGGTGGCCAACGCAATGGGCTCTCCATTCAACTATGAATCAGTCTTGCCTACAGATATTTTCCACTTGATTTTTCCTGTGTGAAATGTTAGAATGAACTCTTGAGTGGTTGTGAATGTTGTTTAGGATTCTTTCTAGTTAATGTTCTATAGCATGATGAATTTGAAACAATGTCCTCTACAAACAGGACCATGTAGATGGCTTCTTCTTCTCTAGGGAATGCTTCTTCCAACTGCACTGGGTAAATCCATGGAGGTGGTAAACATCTGGCAAGGATACATTTTTATTTATATATTGCTAATAAGAGGATTACTGATCAAAGTTAACACTGTTGCATCAAGAAATCCTGTGTGAAATCTTTATGTATGTGTGGGACAGAACTTGTTGAAGAAGAGACTTTGGTACTACATTTTGCTTGACCAAAACAAATGTTACTTTATAGTCAACAAAAAAAAACCCTGGTGGGATTTTGTATTCTCTGCACTTTTCAGTCAAGCTTGTGACTCTGAAGATGGTGGACCTTTTTAGAATATCTTTTGTGAAAACATGCCTTTTTCCTCACATTTTTTAAACCCTTTCCTTTCTGTCCTCTGGGAAGATCACTTATTTATTGACTGAGGCAATTGCTTGGTGCTTTTGGCTTCCTTGTACTGATTGTTTTACATTACTTAAACTTTTATAGGAACTGATGTTTAGGTCCATGACTATTCCTTTTTATGTTTCTCAATTTTTGCTGCAAATAGCTTTGAAAGTAGGCTAACTTGTACTTTATTTTTCATTCTATAGCTTTATCTTTACCCTTGTATTTTTGTTTCGATTTTGATGTTTGATTCTTTGTGTCAATGTTTTGTCTTGGGAGAGGCAGTTGATATGGAAATGATTTTAAAATGGATGACTAACAACTTCCTTATTGTTCAGATAATCATTTTCATTTAAATATTGGAATTCAGGAGTTAGAAAATTCCTCTTTTGTGTCTATACATCAGAAAATATACAATCTAGGTGTGAGGCTTCTGAGTAGTCTAGAAAACATTCATCTTTTTTCATTTTCTTGGTCATGGTCCATATTTTTCACTATTCTCCATTTCCCCCTTTTGCATCAAAGTGAGCACATGATTAGGTATATGTTGATATAATTTGGAGGGTCTGAGGCATATTAAAGTTTATGTTAATTTAATTTGGAGGGTTTAATGAACTGCAAAAGATTTAAAAGTTAGTAAGGGGAAAGGAAGTTAAAACTCCAAAAGTAAATAGCTTTTTCAAAGTTTTTAGCCTTGAAAATGAGGAGAGCATCTATTGATAATCATGTGGTTTTTGTTGGTTTGCTTGTTTATATGGTCAATTATGTGAATGGTTTTCCTGATGTTGAACCATGCTTGCATTCCTGGTATAAATCCCACCTGATGATAATGATCACTTGGTGAAGTTTCTTTGCTAGTATTCTGTTTAAGATTTTTGCATCTATGTTCATTAAGGAAATTGATCTGTAGTTTTCTTTCTCTGTTTTTGATCTCCCTGGCTTTGGGATCAGTACCATATTTGTGTCATGAAAGGAGTTTGGTAGGACTCCTTCTTTGCTTATCATATCAAATACTTTGTATAGTATTGGAATTAGTTGTTCTTTAAAGGTTTGATAGAATTCAATTGTGAATCCATCTGGTCCTGGGGATTTTTTCTTAGGGAGTTCTTTGATGGCTTGTTCAATTTCTTTTTCTGATATGGGATTATTTAAGTATTCTATTTCTGAAAAAGCCTTTGACAAAATACAACATCCATTCCTAATGAAAACACTAGAAAGTATAGGAATAGAAGGACCTTTCCTAAAAATAATAAACAGTATATATCTAAAACCATCAACAAGCATCATATGCAATGGGGATAAATTAGAAGCCTTCCCAATAAGATCAGGCATGAAACAAGGATGCCCATTATCCCCTCTATTATTTAACATTGTACAAGAAACACTAGCAGTAGCAATTAGAGAAGAAAAAGAAATTGAAGGTATTAAAATAGACAGTGAGGAGACTAAGCTATCACTCTTTGCTGATGATATGATGGTCTACTTAAAAAATCCTAGAGATTTTTTAAATCTTAAAAAAGCTAATAGAAATAATCAACAACTTTAGCAAAGTTGCAGTTTACAAAATAAATGAACATAAATCATCAGTATTTCTATATATCTCTAACACATCACAGCAGCAAGAGGTAGAAAGAGAAACACCATTTAAAATCACCCTAGACAATATAAAATACTTAGGAATCTATCTACCAAAACAAACACAGGAATTATACAAACACAACTATAAAACGGTCTCCAAACAATTAAAACTAGATCTAAACAACTGCAAAAACATTGATTGCTCATAGGTAGAACGAGCTAACATAATAAAAATGACCATTCTACCCAAATTAATGTACCTTCTTGGTGCCATACCTATCAAACTACTGAAAAACTTTTTTACTGAATTAGAAAAAAAAAACTATAACAAAATTCATTTGGAAGAATAAAAGGTCAAGAATATCAAGGGAAATAATGAGAAAAAAACTTGAAGGAAGTTGGCCTAGCAGTACCAGATATTAAACTATACTATAAAGCAGCAGTCATCAAAACTATATGGTCCTGGCTAAGAGACAGAAGGGAGGATCAGTGGAACAGACTTGGAGTAAGTGATGTCAGCAAGACAGTGTATGATAAACCCAAAAAGCCCAACTTTTGGGAGAAAAATCTACTATTCGACAAAAACTACTGGGAAAATTGGAAAACAATATGGGAGAGATTAGGTTTAGATCAACATCTCATACCCTACACCAAGATAAATTCAGAATGGGTGAATGACTTGAATATAAAGAAGGAAACTATAAGAAAATTAGATGAACATAGAATAGCACACCTGTCAGATCTATGGGAAAGGGAAGATTTTAAACCAAGCAAGAGTTAGAAAAAATTACAAAATGTAAAATAAATAATTTTGATTATATTAAATTAAAAAGTTTTCATACAAACAAAAACAATGCAATAAAAATCAGAAGGGAAACAACAAACTGGGAAAAAATCTCTATAACAAAAAACTCTGACAGAGATCTAATTACTCAAATATACAAGGAGCTAAGTTGTATAATTCTATAACAATTGTATAAAAAATCAAGGCATTCCCCCATCGATAAATGGGCAAGGGACATGAATAGGCAATTTTCAGATAAAGAAATCAAAACGATCAATAAGCACATGAGAAAGTGTTCTAAATCTCTAATAACTAGAGAAATGCAAATCAAAACAACTCTGAGGTATCACCTCACACCTAGCAGACTGGCTAAAATGAAAGAAGGGGAGAGTAATGATGTTGGAGGGGATGTGGCAAAATTGGGACATTAATGCAATTGCTGGTAGAGTTGTGAACTGATCCAACCATTCTGGATGGCAATTTGGAATTATGCCCAAAGAGCAATAAAAGAATGCCTACCATTTGATACAACCATACCATTGCTGGGTTTGTACCCCAAAGAGATAATTGATAAACAGACTTGTACAAAAAATATTTATAGCTGTGTTCTTTGTGGTGGCAAAAAAAAATGGAAAATGAGAGTATGTCTTTCAATTGGGGAATGGCTGAACAAATTGTGGTATCTTTTGGTGATGGAATACTATTGTGCTCAAAGGAATAATAAACTGGAGGAATTCCATGTGAACTGAAAAGACCTCCAGGAATTGATGCAGAGTGAAAGGAACAGAGCCAGAAGAACATTGTACACAGAGACTGACATACTGTGGTAAAATCAAATGTAATGGACTTCTGTACCAGCAGCAATACAATGACCCAGGACAATTCTGAGGGATTTATGGTAAAGATGCTACCCACATTCAGAGAAAGAACTGCAGGAGAGGAAACAGAAGAAAAACAACTGCTTGAACACATGGGTTGATGCAGACATGGTTGGGGATGTAGACTGGAAACGACCACACCAATGTAACTATCAGTAATATGGAAATAGGTCTTGATAGATCACAGGTGTTAGAACCAGTGGAAATGCGCATTGGATATGGGGGAGGTGAAGGGGAAAGTAAAAACAAGAATCATGTAACCATGGAAAATGTTTCTAAAAAAATAAAATATCAAAAAAAAAATGAGGAGAGGAGACAATAGAATAGTCACTGGGGAATGGTAGAGTCAAAGAGGTATTTTTTATGGAGGAGACATGGGTCTGTTTTTATGCATTAGGGAAACAACCAGAAGGTATAGAGACATTCAAGATTAGTGAGAGTATCAACAGATTGATCATTATTTAGTGTCTAAAAACTCTGATTCAGATTCATATTCCTTTTTTATCATTCTTCCACCATTGTTGCAGAAATGGAAAAACGCAATACAGGATTGAGGATTTATTTTTCTTTTCTGTTTTACAGCTGGGCATGGCCAAATAATTCTTACTTAGCTATTAGCTTATTGGTGTTGAGTCTTTCTTTACTTAACCAGGCTAATCACCAATCAGCAGCATGACCTGATGCCAAATCTGTAGGAAAACACACACACACACACACACACACACACACACACACACACACACACAGAAAACAACAGAACAATGTGCTGCTTTGAATCAAGGGGTAATTTGCATGGCACAATGGAACTTCAGAATAAGTCTTCTATAATTAATATTGGTTCATTGGTAGTGGAATTGTAGAGTTGAATATAAAGAATGAGTCTTAGTTTGGAAAAGGCACCTGTATTCAACTCCCACCTGAGATAGTGGCTTTGTGACCCTAGACAAGTCACTTAACTTCTGTGTCTCACCGGCAACTCTGTAAGACTAAAAATAGTAGGAGAGAAATTGTAGGAAATAGTAATTCTTCCCTGCAACGTCTCTACACTAACAAAGTCACAGGTCCAGTAAAATTAACCAAAAAAACCCCTGTTTGTTAAATACCATTAAATGTTCTGTAGATGGACAGTCAGTTTTTGTCCTGCTGTAGCTCTTCACTTTGCTCAGGATGAAGTTCACTTAGTCAATTTCTGTTAATCAGGTTGAGAAATCATGAAACCATTACTTTTCTGGTACAAACACAAACCAGAAAATTATTCATAAGCATGTCAGTGCTAAACAAGTACCATACTCAGATTATCATTAATCTCAATTATCTGGGTAGTAGGCTAAAGTATTCATATATGCCTTTTCCCCTGCAAGAAAAAACAACTGAGAATAAACCTTGTAAATCTCTAGATAATGTGTTGCACATTAGGGTTTATAATACACTGAACTAATCTCTTTGCTCTTGAGTATCAAAAAGTCATACAGACACATTTCCTAGGTACAAGATTATTTGGTGCTTAGAACCTAGGATACAAAGATTGTAGGGGGAGAGGACTAGGACAATTTTTACCCTCAAGGCACTTAGAATCTAAGGAAGCCATTTGTCATTTGGCTGACTTTATGAATAGATAGCTTTGCTGTCATGAAAACTTGGGAACTGGCTTTTTTTTTTGTTTTTACTTCTGAAATCAAACACAAAAAAGCAAAGCAAAGTAGACTTTGTAGGAGACATTACAGAACATGTCATTTATTGAAATAGATCACAAAATTCATCATGGTAAATAATTTTGGTCCTAGAGAATAATTGTCTAATTTCTGAAAAGTGAAGACAGTTGCATTATCAGATCAATAACAACACCTAGGGCAAGGACAAATCAGTTAATAGAAGCTGCTTATGCTCTCAGTAATAATCTGTGCATATGTTTACCAATGAATAAGTCTTTGTTAATACAATCTAGACAAAAAGTCTAGGTAATTACCTATTGGAGGCCAGCTCTTTACTTCAAACTTTCAAATAGGATCTATAAGATGTGTGCTATTTTAATCAATATTTACTTATACTTTCTTCTCCTGCACAGTTCCTTTCTTTAATTTTTCACTTTGTGCCATTGGAGCAAACAGGAAGACAAAATATTCCTTGGAGCCACCTGAATCTGTTCTGCCCCCAATTTCTTCCCCTTTCCCCCTCTCTCCCCAGTTTCCCTGTTTCTCTCCTTTTCTTCCCTTTGTCCTTCTTTTCCCTCTCTGTGTTTTTCTCCCTTATTCCCCTTTGGAATTAAACCTTAAGATATTGTTTGCATTAGATATAAGTTTGGGATAAATGTAAGAGAAAGAACACCATAGAAAAAATTAGGAAGATGGGTTCAGATCTTCTTCCTGACACTTAGTGGTTGTGTCACCATAAGCAGGTCATTTTAACTTCACACTGCTCTAGGAAATTCTAAGACTTGTAGAGAAAGTGCTGACCTCCATTTACAGAGATATTTTTCTCACGTGGGAATTCCTTGTACTAATGAAATCACAGGTGTAGTCCTTCTTCCTAATGATTATAAGGATAAATAGTCTAAAACAGTGATGGGCAAACTTTTTATAGAGGGGGCCAAAGGAAAGGAAATGCTCATCTGATAGTCTGTTTCTAAGGCAACTCTTTCAAAGTTTCATTGTATTGTGTCCTACTCATTGTATTCGTCAGATTAGGAATAATGTCGGGCAGCCAGATAGAACATGTCAGGGGGCTGCATCTGGCCTGTTGGCCATAGTTTGCCCATCACTGGTCTAAAACATTTCATGCAAAGTAGACTTAGCTGTAATTTTAGTAGGTATGCAAAGTTACCACTGTCTGGAAGTCTGATTAAGCAATGAAATGTAGCTATCATTCATCTGCATGTTCTCACATTCTTGGGGAAGCACTTTGAGCTTTATTGGCATCAAAGAAGCTGAGGATGTCCATTGCATTCTGGACCATCACCAATAATCTTGACTTTTGTCTTGCCACTGGACTTCAATGACTCTGGAAGAGTAAGGCCGATGACTTTGTGCAAATGGACCATATTCAAATCCAATTTATGTATAAGTCAAGATATCACCTCTCTATGTCCCTGGACCTCTTTGAAGATGAAGGATGAACAATTGATCTCAGTCTGTTGTTTCCCTCCTCCATGCATTAGTTATATGGGTTTGACATAGTTTGTGCTGCGTGAGCAATATTGCTTTATATTTTCCCTTCCTCTCCTCCCTCAATGTCTTATAAAATAAAAGCTCTTGCCGTACCAGATCTTAAACTATACTATAAAGCCATGGTCATCAAAACAATATGGTACTGGCTAAGAGGCAGAAGGGAGGATCAGTGGAATAGACTTGGGGTAAGTGACCTCAACAAGACAGTGTATGATAAACCCAAAGAGCCCAACTTTAGGGGCAAAAACCCACTATTTGACAAGAATTGTTGGGAAAACTGGAAAACAGAATGGGAGAGATTAGGTTTAGATCAACATCTCACACCCTACACCAAGATAAATTCAAAATGGGTGAATGACTTAAATATAAAGAAGGAAACTATAAGTAAATTAGGTGAACATAGAATAGTATACCTTTGAGAACTATGGGAAAGAAAAGATTTCAAAACCAACTAAGACATAGAGAATATTACAAATTATAAAATGAATAATTTTGATTACATTAAATCAAAAAGTTTTTTTTGTACAAACAAAACCAACGGAGTCAAAATTAGAAGGGAACCAACAAATTGGGGAAAAAATCTTTATAACAAAAACCTCTGACAAAGGGCTAATCACTCAAATTTACAAGGAACTAAAGCAATTGTACAAAAACCAAGCCATTCCCCAATTGATAAATGGGCAAGGGATGTGAATAGGTAATTTTCAGATAAAGAAATAAAAACTATCAACAAGCACATGGAAAAGTGTTCTAGATTTCTTATAATTAGAGAAATGCAAATCAAAACAAGTCTGAGGTACCGCCTCATACCTAGCAGGTTGGCTAATATGACAGCCAAGGAAAGTAATAAATGTTAGAGGGGATGTGGCAAAATTGGGACACTAATGCACGGCTGGTGGAGTTGTGAATTGATCCAACCATTCTGGAAGGCAATTTGGAACTATGCCCAAAGGACTTTTAAAAGACTGCCCTTTGATCCAGCCATAACACTGCTGTGTTTGTATCCCAAAGAAATAATAAGGATAAAGACTTGTACAAAAATATTTATAGCTGCACTCTTTGTGGTGGCAAAAAATTGGAAAATTAGGGGATGCCCTCGAATTGGGGAATGGTTGAACAAATTGTGGTATCTGTTGGGGATGGAATACTATTGTGCCAAAAGGAATAAATGGAGGAATTTCATGTGAACTGGAATGACCTCCAGAAATTGATGCAGAGTGAAAGGAGCAGAATGAGGAGAACCTTATACACAGAGACAGACACCCTCTGATACAATAAAATGTAATGGATTTCTCTACTAGCAGCAATGTAATGATCCACAACAATTCTGATTGACTTATGAGAAAGAACACTATCCATATCCAGAGAAAGAACTGTGAGAATAGAAATGCAGATGAAAAACAACTGCTTGGTCACATGGTTTGATGGGGATATGATTGGGGATGTAGACTCTAGATGATCACCCCAGTGCAAATATTAATAATATGGAAATAGGTGTTGATCAATGACACATGTAAAACCCAGTGAAATTGCTCCTTGGCTATGGGAGGCGAGTGGGAAGAGGGGATGGAAAGAACATGAATTATGTCATCATGGAAAAATATTCTAAATTAAATAAATAAAGTTAAAAAAGCTTTTTTATTAGCAATATACCTGTGAAAGAGTAGGATTAGAAAGGAGAGATCATGCAAGCAAAGATTATATCCCCACACATCTCTCTTAAGATATACACATAGATATCAAGATCCTAGCGTAACCAAAATGCAGCTAAAGCTGACTAGCTAAAGACAGTCACATTTGCCAGCTCATGTAATGAAATTAATTTCTATCAATTAGCCTAGGATCCAGGAAACAAGATATGTGGAAGGAAAAAGTGTTGAAGGAAGCATACAACTGTCAAGAGGATGCTGGAATCCAATGTTGGGTATTAGGTTTGGGTGACTCTTCCTTTTCACATTAATTCAAGGGGCTTACCACTGATCTTCACATGGCTGCCTAGTATTTTTTTACTACAATTTCCTGACGATATTCCCTGAATCATCATCATTTGGTCCTTCTTGGATTCCAGGCCTGTTTGGCTTTCAACTCATGGACTTTTTCTACCTCTGCAGTATAATGGTGGAATAGTACAAAAGGAGGAATGAGATACTAACAATTTCATAGTTATTTTAAGCCTTTAAAAATTAATTATTTTCTATAGAACATCATATCTCCATAGCCTTCACAGTTGATTGAAAGATGAAAAGAATATAATATCCCACTGGGTTTACTATTTGATTATGAAATTCATTTGACTTTGCTAGAGCAAAACATAGCCTTAAGGATTCTCCTCCTACAAAGTATCTCCAATTTTTATTTTATGGTCATATGATGTTCTTCAACAGATACAACAGAAAACTATGTTCAGTGATCCTTTGATTATCAGTATTAAGTGAGGCATAAAACAGGGAAATGGTTCCTTGTCAAAGATGATTGACCTTGAAATGGAGGTTGTCCAGTGCAGAACCCAAATGGTGGAGACTGAAGTCCTCCAGTTGATCCTTTTTGCAGATGGCATTGTGTTGATTAAATAAAGTCCTCATAAATGTGATCACAATTATATATATATATACATATATATATGTATATATATATATATATATATATATACACATACACCAGCAGTATCCTGAAAATTCTGTGTGTGTGTAAATAATAGAAAACACAATTTCTGAAGAATCAGTGTAGTTTATCCAAATGGCAATGTAGAGACAGACAGTTGACATAAATAGGCTGTTGCTATTGCTGATCATGATGTGCAAAGGGGAGCATAAAACATCTTCTGGGAAATATGTGATTAACAAGCAGTTAATGTACTGAGGGAAATGCTAACAGATAGGAAGTACTGCACAGGTAACCTTATGACATCTTGAAGACTTAGAAGAAGGTGGATCTGCTATGGAGAATTTTGGGGAGAACATGGAAAAAGAATGAGAATTTTCTTTTGGGTTGCTAATCTGCTTTGCTGATCAGTATACTCTCACACGAGAGTTTGAATTAATTGAAACAAACATTAATAAATAGATGGAGCCACCGCTACCCTTATAACCTAATATTTTGAGTTTTGACTTTGACCTGCATGAAATAATTTCTTTAATTTTATTGTTTTTAAAAGCCCAAATTTCAAATGGATAAATACTTGATTTAAAACATGTATTTATTAAGTACCTATTTACTGTCCTAGAAATGATATTATTTTATTTTTTAATGATCTGTTTGTTTTTAAAGAAAACAACCATATTATTTAAAGCAGCTTTAATTAAAGGGAAGAATAGCATATATAATAAGTACCATTCCTCCCTCTCCTCCTAAAAGGCGTAATTGTTTTGGAGAATCAATGTAAAGTAGTTGAAAAGTCTGTTTATAAAAATGAATTAATAAGAATTTATTGAGCATTTACTGTGTTAAATACACAGTGCTAGACACTGGTTAAACCTAGGCTTTAATCCCTTGTTTGCCACTAACAACCATAACATATTTGGTATTCAATTTTCCGATTTGGAAATGGGAGGAATGGAGAAGAGGATGATTTTTTCTAGTTCTAATCTTAAATTTTTTTTCAACATGATCCTCACTTTTTAATGACTCTCCCATTTCCTTCCAAATCTCATCATAGTAGCCTTCTTTGTAATAAAAAATGTAGTTAAGCAAAACAAATTAACCTATTGGTTATTTTTGACAACACATGCCTTGTTCTGCATTTCTCGAGTCTATCACTCTTTACCAGAGGATGGAAACATCCTTTATCATCTGATCTTTGAAGTTAGAATTGGTCAGTGCATTTATCTGCATTCTGATGTACTTGAGCCATGTTTTTGTATATTATTGCATTAATCTCACATCTATTTCTGATCACTTTACTTTGCATCAGTTCATGTAAATCTCCCTATGTTTCTCTGAATTGATCATATTCAATCTTTCTTATAGCACAATAATTTCGTACTATGTTCGTATATGCTCTAGTTTGTTTGGGCATTTCCCAATCTATGGATATGCACTTTGAAAACTTATTTTTTCCAGCTCCTACATTTGGTGATGTATCATATAGAAGAAAAAGAGGTGAGGAAGAGAGACAAGGGGGAGAAATTTAATGCTTAGTGAGAAAGGAAATAGTTGAATCATAAATATTAGAATAAAATTAAGCTTCTCTATCACAGTTAACTGCTAAAATGTTTTTAGATATATATGAATGGACAATAAATATACAAATAAAAATGGATTCTTTCCCCTGAAGAGATGACTAGGCAAGGATAAAATTGAAGTTCCATAAAATCTCAAATCCATGGATGAAGAGAATGGTGCCTTGCTTACTAGATACTTAGGACAAAGGATATTTTTTGCACACTTAAGTTAATTTTATAATCAATAAGAGGAAATATTACTTCATACAAATGGGTAATAAACTTAATAGAACTGATTAATTACTCCAGGGGCAGTACTTCTAGGAAATATAAATCAATTAAAAAGCAGTTTGTAAATCATCAGTGCATTGGAAGCACAAATGATCATTGTATTGATCAGAATGATTGCTTTTATAGTTGTCTGCTTTATGGTATTGTTGCTGTTATGAATTAGTTAGCAGTTATTTAAGCCTTCACTGTGTTGCAGACACTTTAATAAATGCTAAAAATGCAAATATAAGAAAAAAAGAAAGACAGTTCCTGCCCTCAAGGAACTTATATTCTAATGGGGAAGATAACATAAAAGAGAGCATGAAGGACAAGGTATGCAGGAGACATGATTGAGAAGTCCAGAGGTGTATAACTTGGAGAGAAATGAAAAGAAGGCTTGCCTGGAGATGCTCTTTATAGATTTGGGGAGGGTCCCTTCAGGCAGATCTGTTGAGTCTTTGGATGAGAGGGGCTCACATGTAGGCTGCTCCATTCTCAAGGATGGCTTGAGGCTATATTCTGGCCTCTAGATCCTACACACTTAGGCCACCAGGGCTCCCCATCCTCCCTCTTTGTCCCTTCTCCATAGGAGATGGGAGAAGACCCCACAGTGGCTCTTTGTAGAAGGAATGAGTTTAGGTCAGAGAGGGTATGGACAAGTTGTGAATTCTGGGGTTGAAGTGATCATCTAGTATAAACAAGTATGGAAAAGAATGGGAAGGTGCAGAGGAGAGCCACCTTATGGGAAATTAAAAAAATAAATAAAATGTATAGAATTATTTATATGTAAATATATATAAATGCATATTTATATATAAATACTTATATACAGCCATTTGAGAAATTTGCTTTGCTTGACTATGTACATTGTTTATGATTAATTTTTCTTTCCTTTTCCAAGGAATGGGGTGAGAGAAAAAAAAGATTTCTTTTAATTAAAAATAATAAAGAGACAGAAGATGCCATAGATGTGGCATGTATGAAATGTATGCATTTCCCATGTGTATTATTAATTTTACTTAATTACTTTACTTTGTCACAAGAGACCTCTCACAAAGTGGAAGTAATCTATAGATGTTTATAATGTAAAAACAAAACTATAGGACTTTTAAAAAGAGTTAGTTTAAATTTATGAATGACAAGGCTACAAATAACCATTATGGGAAGATGTCATTAACTTCACTTTTAAGATTGTCGTCAAGGCAACAGTTCTCTTCTATAGCATGGGCTTAAGTTATGATGTTGGCTATAGAATACTGAGTGGAAATTCCCAGTAGGCAAGATCTTTTTGTTTATTTAAATTGGGCACATGTTGCCACCCTGTAAGATATGGGAAGGAATTATAAGGTTGTAGAAACTTTTCCCTATGCTTTAGGCTGTCAGATCAACAAGTCAACACTGATAAACATTTTATTTCAGCAATTGTAGTATCACCCTGAAGATGTGTCCTTTAGACTCCATTTTCTTTGTTTATTGAATAGTATGTCAAGGGAGACTGAATCAAAAACCTTGGAAAAAAGTCAAGATGGATAACATCTATCACTTTTTGCCAGTCCAATTGCTCACTCTGCCCTTGAGGGTGATTAACAGGATTGGTTCACAGTAGATGGTACCGAGATCACAGTCTTCTTCAAGGACTTTACACATTTAGTTAAAAATATTAAGTATAAAAAATTAAACTTATAACTATTTCCAGGATCACTCCTTTTCCTTTTATAAATGATAGGCATCCTGGTAGTTTTCCTAGTCATAATTCCCTCTATAACCTTCTTCCATTAAAAAAACAAAACAAAACAAAACAATGCTCTGGGATCCCATAATATTATAGAACAGTACTTTCACACCTTGATTATAGATCATCAAGAACTGCAGATTTAAGGCTACATATCACCTAATTTAAATAGTCTTGTACATTTCCCCATTTTAGTATGTTTTGCCATACTCCTAAGTAATACACTTCTTGCCTCTGATCATCCCCTAAAGGAATATAACTGAGATTTGTAGGTGATGCAGTTAGCTTGCAAACCTGGTAATTTTTCTTCATCTTAATTGGATTTTAAAGTTGTAAGTAACTTTAGACATTAATCAGAGGATCATGGATTTAGAATTAGAAGGGACTTAGAGGTAATCAGTCCTAATTTCTTCATTATATAAATGAGGAAACTGAGGCACCAACTTATCCTGGATTCACATGACTAGCTACTGTTTCTAGCAAAATTTGAAGTTCAATTCTTTAGCTGCTATGACATGCTGCCTCATTCTAGAGATGAGAAATTGGAGTCTGAGAGGGATTAAATGATTTATCCAAGCTCATGCAACTGGTAAGGATCATAGTCAAAAGCAGAACTCCAGCTTTCTAGTCATCTGGTGTCTTTTCTACTAAATATGGCCTCTTCTCTCCAACTACAGAAGTAATCATAGTTTGTGATATAATAGGCAAGGTTTCATGGATTCTAACCAACATTTTAAACAGATTTAAATGATGCCATATCATAAATAGAATTTGGTTGAGACAAAATTTCCCATGGCTTCTATAAATTGGTGCCACACAGTATCAGAAGGTCCCTAAATTTGTCAATTTGTCATTGATGCTGGTTTTTCCTCTGTGGTCGAGTTTGAATAACCTTTTAGAGGGCAAAGGCTAAATGTGTCATTTATAATAAAATGCTAGTTCAAGATATTTGACTTTGATGAAGTAAACTTAAGACATATTTTTAGTATGTTTGTTTTAAAATATCTATAGTAGATTATTGATTTATACCTTCTTTAATAATGCAATTGCTTGAAAAGTTGATCCTACTACGTGATAGTTTTGCATTTCATCTACTTGGAAAGGAATTGTGTTGTTCTAGTTTCTAAAAAATTATGAAATTCAACTTCTAAAAGCACAATAATAGATTTTTTATTTATACTGTTTCATTTTGGTAAAAATGTTTAATTTCATTATATGTATCTGAAGAAAAATATCACGTTAAAATATTTTAAGGATTAGTAATTTTGTCAGTCTGAGTATTTCACTTATCAACATTGGCCACATTTCCTCCATATCTTACTAAATGCTCTTTAGGAATTTTCATGCATGAAAAATTTATTTTCCAATGGAAATCCTAGACATGAACTTCTTCAGGGTTAGTTGGACTAGTCCTTGGACACCAGGCATACTGCCTATCCTGGGGCCATACTTGAAGGTTTTCCAACTGAAAAGATTTTCTAATCCATGCTTTATTGGCCTTTGAGAATAGAGTGTACCTAGTCTTTGAATAAATCAATCAGCATCAAGCATTTATTAAGCACCAATTATGTGCTAGCTATTTTTTTAGTGATGGGGTTACAAAAGTAAAAGTGAGACCCAGGGTCATGTATGAGGGTAGGAAATTGATGGAGGACCCAAAGAAAAAGAGAAGCTAAGTTATTCTTCTTTCTCATTTGAAATACATGTTATTTTTAATACTCATACTCGTTAGTGACTAACGGGCATATCACAATAAAGGAAAAATTAACTAGTGTTGCCTCGATAATAATTTAGACACGATGTGCTAGAAAATTAGTATGATTCAGTACAGTTTGTATGAGTCATAAAATTGTACCAAACTAGTTTATTCATATTTATTATAATTTCTTATAGACTAAACAGAGCTAAAAGAGTGGGAAGAAGACTTTGCTCAAAGGGTATTAATGTCCATGGGGACAAGATTGAATCCTGTGAAAGTAAGCTGCCTCTTGGTAGTGATCAATGGCCTTGAACATGCCAGTTATCTTCTTAACTCAAACGTTATGTGCAGTGACTGCCCATGGGCCATTCCTCCTAGATTCTTGTCACTTTTTTGCTCCTGTATTAAGGTCTGCCTTTTTCCATTAGATTGCAAGCTCCAGAGCAGGGATTGTCTTTTGCCTTTTTTTGAATACACAACACTTAGCACAATGCCTGATGCATAGCAGACATTTAATGAAAGTTTATTGATTGATTCTTTCAACCTTTATGAAGTGTAACATAGAAAATGGGCCAGCTTGAGCTATCTCCCAGTGCCCACAATTGGACTCTCTGTTATATTCTAACATTTTTTGACCTAGCTATAAGAATCCTTAGTTGCATCTCTTATATAAAAGGAAGGGATTTGTACTGTATACTTATTTGCTATTAGTTTTGTGGTCTCTAAGTTGTTTTCAGTCATTTCTGACTTTGTGACTTAATTTTTGGGCTTGCTCAGCAATATATTGGAATGGGTTGCCATTTTCTTCTCTGGCTCAGAGGTAAATGGCCAAGCAATTTGCCCAGGGAGGCATAGTTTGTAAATATCTGGGGCTAGATTTAAACTTAGGAATATGAGTCTTCCTGATTCTAGGCATTCAAGTCACTATCTACTTGGCTGCTACTAGTTTTACCCAAAGAAAATGCGAAGCTATTTACTTTTTGTATTTTGATATTCTGAATAAGATAATTTTTAAAAGTGTGATCCACCATTGCCCAGCCTTTAGCACTCTTCTGCCTTGGAATCAATACACTGTATTGATTCTAATGCAGAAGGTAAGAATAAAAAAAAAAGAAAAGAAGGCATGTGGAAATTTTTTTTATGCTCTTGACAGCTAAAAACTCTTGTCCTTCCACTTGACTGGGGGCAGTCATAAGAATCCTAATTGGTTTCCTTAGCAGTGAGTTAAGAGTGATAACTACTTTAGCAATTACAGTTCTATACATGTGGGCATTTTAAACATGTTATTCCACTGGGATCCATCCTCAGGCAATCAAAGAAATACTCCTATGCTTCTCAGGTCATAGAGAAGAGGCAGGGAAGTGCCCGTATTGTCTGCATTTCTTGTAAACTCATCACTTTTTGCTTAAACTGCCAGCATCAAGCTAGTAGTGGAGGAAAGGAACTAGTTAGTACTAGAGATAATAATTAGAACTGTTGTCCATAGAATATTCCTCTATGTTAAATTAAAAATGATATTGTTAGGCAGTGTGAGATCTATGCTGACGTTTAGTAAAGCTTTGAGAAGTGAGAGCATGGGGTGAATGATCTTCCCAGAAGTCCCACATGGAAATTTTTTAATGGAAGGGAAAAAACAAGCAAATGTATAGATTTCCTTCTTCATCGAAATTTTTTTAATGAGAGCTTCCAGTACTTATTAAGTTGCAGAGGATTTTTGTTTAGTATGATTTCTGTTTTTCACTTTCACAGTGACTTCTTGATGTTTACCAACATAGACTAGCCCAGCAAAGGGAAATTGGAAAGGCCTGTCCTTATATTTGGATGATGGTAGTATATGATATCATTAAATACTTGGTTGGTGATATAAATTTAGTTCAGTATCAGTAGGGTAAGGAAAGGCTTGATCCAGTGTATTTCCCAAGAGCTATTCTTCACTCCAACAATAATTGTTATTTGATGGGTGCTACTGGGTTTGTACTGGAATTCTGTTAGATACCCTTGGAGCTTCCTGCTTTGACTGTACCCAGGACATAATTTTGGGGGAGAAAGGCAGGCAGGACATCACACGTGATTTCATTGGCATTGGAATGCCAAATGACAAATACCCTTCTACTAATCACTGTAGAATGACAATAATTCTGCAATTAAAAGTAACTGGTGAAAAGCACTCTGGAGTAGGGAGAAAGAGATCTGGGTTAAGATAACAGCTTTACCATTGATTTGCTATGTGACCTTGGTTAAGTGTGTTTTAATTCTCTCCTCTGTAAAGTGTGGAAGGTAATAATCATCCTATTTCACAAGATTGTTTTAAAGATCAAATT
Source organism: Gracilinanus agilis (assembly GCF_016433145.1). Taxonomy (NCBI): domain Eukaryota; kingdom Metazoa; phylum Chordata; class Mammalia; order Didelphimorphia; family Didelphidae; genus Gracilinanus; species Gracilinanus agilis. The sequence continues at coordinate 53,552,722 of NC_058134.1, read as the reverse complement.
AGATATGCATGTAAAAGCTTTAAAAATTACAGAGGGCTATTCATGGTCAACTGTTAATTAAGTCATAGGATCATAGAAGTAAAATTGGAAAGGAGCTCAGAAGGTCACCTAGTATTACACCTCCAATGTACAGGTAGGGAATTTGTCATCCAGAAAGTATACAAGGTTATACAGGCACCAGGAGGCAGAGGTGAGATTTGAACCTCAAATTCTTGAACCAGTCAATTATACCCTGCTAGGTTGCTTCCATTAATTGGATGGTCAATTC
>NC_058134.1:53514017-53547446 GCF_016433145.1 Gracilinanus agilis | reverse complement strand
AGTTTTAGGTTGTCTTGTCTCCCAGTTAGAGAGTGATAACAAATATTCAAAGTCATTCATCTTAGCATAATAGTAAACAAAACAAACTGTGGCAACAGAGAGAAGGAAGAAAGGCTACTCTTGATTCAATAACTTTTTTTTTAAACCCTTAACTTCTGTGTATTGGCTCATAGGTGGAAAAGCGGCAAGGGTGGGCAATGGGGGTCAAGTGACTTGCCCAGGGTCACACAGCTGGGAAGTGTCTGAGGCCAGATTTGAACCTAGAACCTCCCGTCTCTAGGCCTGACTCTCAATCCACTGAACTACCCAGCTGCCTGATTCAATAACTTTTAAGTAGGGTCAGTATCATATTTTTCTGCACAGTATTCTAAATATGCATATAAAAAGCATTATAGAGTACATGGTATTATTTCATGAATAAGGGATGCTATAAATTGATGGGATAATTAGCCAAATATTGTCCATATGGAAGAGCTTGAAAACTTTCATGATCTGTGAATTTTCTATCTTGGACAGAACCTAAAGCTGGGAATTGCACATTTTTAATAATTGACCACAAGGGGGAGAAGTCTAATTCTCCATGCACACTTTTAATATCATGTGCAAAAGCTGAAGGGAATGAGTAAGTTTGAATTTTGTAACATGCTTCCTCATTTCCTTTTCCTCGTGGAAGACAGGCAAACTACTGACAACAACAAGCTTAACTGTTTTAGCAGAAAAATTGTGAAGCTCTCATGGTACCACAAAAACAAAATTTATACTTATTTTATTATGTAATAATATTCATGGAAGGGTATGGAAGGGTAATGGTCCATGGAAGGTACATCTCTTTTGATGCCAAAGATGCCAATAGGATTTTCTACTTCAATAAGATATGTTTTTCCCTTTCAAAAAAATCATGTCATTCATAGTTTAAAAAACTCCAAACAGAAAAACCAAACTGAAACTACTACAGTGTTCCTGAACGTGTGAATTTGGAATATATCAATTAGACCTTGAATTCAATAAATCCAAGAATATATGTTTTTCAGTAGCAAAATCAATTCTATTAAATTTAAATTCTACAACATCATTGGATTTGATTCTAATTATTAATAATTAAATATTAATGTTACATATTCATAGTGTTTAAAGGTTGATTTTTTTTCTTGGCCATTATCCATTCTAGTACTTGGCTTCTAGTTACAGACATCCCTTAGGAACATGAGTAACACTTCTCTGACTGAAATTTCACATGTGACTCTCTGAATTTCAATAGTTTTACATTTCATTTTTATATCTTATTCATTGATATATGAGGAATCATAATTCTAGGATTGTAGCTCTAGAATGGGAAGGTAACTGAGAAGCTCTCCAGTTCAATCTTTATGTTTTATAAATAAGAAAAACAAAAACGAGAGGTGGTCACTGGTGCTGGGAAATGTTGCCAAAACATCATTCCTTAGGAACTGTCTTCTTGCAACATCCATACATTATTGCTCCTGGATTTTGTCCTCTTTGGGGTCAAGCAGAAGACAAAGCAAAGTCTTCTGGTACAAGCGCCGTGTTTTCTACTCTGTTATACTGAAGCAATCATATAATATGACATTTAAAAATACTGTGGTTTGAGCATCCAAATGAATATTGTCACCTTAAAGTAGAGTCAAAGAGCAAATCCGTCATCCCATGTTCTAGTTGAAAGCATTCTGGAGATTTCTTTTCAGACTTATCCTCAAAGCAAGTTTAGTAGAACCCTGTCTTCAGAGCAAAAAAATCCATATTCAAGTTCTAACTGTCCCAAAGTCACTGTGTTGCCTTTTGGTAAAAAAGATGGGGCTTAGAATCAGTGATCTCTAAGAGCCCTTCCAGCTCTGACTTCTATGATTTCTTCTTTTAAGATCCTAAATTTAGGGGGTGGAGGCAAATCTTCACCATTTGAGAATGGGTCTGATTTTTAAAGAAATTTATTTAATTGATTAAGAAAAAAATTTCATGGTTACATGACTCATGTTCTTTCCCTCCCCTCTTTCCACTCTCCTCCTTACCCCCTCCCAGAGCTGATGTACAATTCCACTGGGTTTTATATGTGTCATTGATCAAGACCTATTTCCATATTATTGATATTTGCACTAGGGTGATCATTTAGAGTCTACATCAGTGGTTCTCATTTTTGAAATAGCCCAAAATCATTTTTAAAAAAGGTCCATGAATAAAGTGAGAGATCCTTTTTTTGGTCAAAAAGTGACACATTTACAAAAGAATGAGAGAATTCTTAGGCAACCAATAAACTAGTTTCATCCCCAAATGTGATATCAGTAGTAATAATTCATGAAGTTTTTTCAGAGTTTAAATCAATCTTCAAAAATTTATTATTAAAGATATACTGTGTACCAAAGAACTATGCTTGGGACTTGGCTATAAAAACCAAAATGAAATTGTTCCCATTCATTTGATTGCTAAGCTCTTATATATTTGTAAAAAAAAGAATAAAGATGTCTGCCCTTTGTCCATACACCTCATTCAAATAATTTTCATGGCTGTAGGCCATTTCCACTTTGGCAGATCTCCAATTTCATCATTCATTGGTATGTCTACTCCTGTCACAATACAGGTCCTGATACCTCCATTCTTGCTCATTCTGTGGAATTCTTCTTTATGTTTTCCTTTGCTCAAAAGAGAATTGTCCCACCATGTTAGAGGCTTTCTCTGGATTCTTGGAAAATCTCAGTAGTACCAATGGATGACTTGGGCTATTTATCAGTTGCCTTCCATTCTGGCTAAATGTATGACCTATTTTTTCCTGTTCATATGTCTTTCACACCAATCCTCATACACAAAGCCATCCTTGATACTATATTTCTATATTACCATGGAATTTTGATACTCATCTGCCCGAGTGGTTCAATGGATTGAGTGCTGAACCTAGAGTCAGAAAGACACAAGTTCACATCCAGCTTCACACTCTTACTAGCTGTGTATGTCTGGTATGTCCCTTAATCTCTTTCTGTCTTGATTTCTTTTTCTGTAAAATGGGGATAATAGTAATTCCCACTTCTCAGGAATGCTATGAGGATAAAGAGGGATAATATTTGTAAAGGACTTTGTAATACTTAAAATTTTATATGAATTCTTATTCCCATGCTGTGTGATTCTTGTCTTTGGTCTTTTACCCACTGATCAATAAATTCTGCATAAAAATGTCTTGTGGCAGGAACTCCTTTCACTCAAAGGTAGATTTTCTATTTTTATCTTGTTCATGTGTTCCTCCAGAGGACAGGTGGAAAGAAATCTCTGCGTGGCCCCCATATACTTGCAAGATAATAGTTTACAATATTACAGAAAGAAATAAAGATTTTTATTGAAAAGAGAACTACTAACAACACAGAACTAAAAATTCAGGTGAAGATACCTAGATGCAAACTGTTCATTTTTCCTGGATTTTTGAAGCAAAGTAAGCAACCAAAAGACAAAATTATAATAATAATTATAATTGATCTACATTATGTTTATGATGTCATTTTTACTTAGATATAGTAAAATATTATTATCCTCAATTGTAAAGATGAAGAAATAGGAGCAGAGAAGGTAATTTTTTTCCATATCCATTTTCCATGTCAGGGTTGAGACTTGAAGACAGGTATCCTGCCTCATTTTAATAAGTTTTATACTCATTCTACTACCCCAACTATGCCTCTCTAAAGAAATGGATGTCAAAGGAGAAATAGTATATTTCAATTAAAAATTGATTTTATCCAGTAAACTATTCAGGTGCTTTTTAAAGACAGTCATTGATGTTGACAGAGTGCTGTTATCATTAAAATTATATAGGCAGATCTTAGAAATATGATAAAATTTGCAAGTAATTGTTAACCTTTATTAAAGAAAGATATGGGCTTAAAAAGTGGTCAGGCAGAACTAATATTTGATTAATTGATTCAAAAAGTGGTAAATGGAAGCTGGTAGACAATGACTAATTTCCATATTATTTGACTATGGCCACTAGAAATAACTCCTCCAAAAACACCAAATAACCACCTGACAGCAAATCTTCTGGTAGCTTTCAAAGAGCTATTGTGTCCCTTAGATTTGCAATAAACCATTAGCTTCATTACATTTCAAGATAAACATTCCCAAATGATGCTTGATTATGTGGCCATCAGAACGTGATTTTGAAACTTATTTGCAAAGGTTATATGCTTGTGGACTGAATGCAGGAATATTAGTATGGATTTTTCACATTCAAATCTCCATGGAAATTGGTGAAGAATTGTGATAGAAATGAAATGAGTACATGAAAGCAGTCATTTTCTTTTCTTCTCTTTGGTTGATGAATGCAAAGTGTACTTATGCAAATCAATTTTGGGGATGTAAAGAAGGCAACAAAACTCATTAAAATTTAATTTCTCTTTGTAATCTAACAATAAAAAGGAAGAAATGAAAAAAATTCTAAGAAAGTTCCACTTCTTTCCTTACACATTAGAGAATGGGAGAAGATATATACTGAAATATTCTGACCGAGATAGAGAAATGACAGTCATTTCTAAGCCCTTAAAAGTCAAGATTTTGAGTTGGAAAGACAGAGGAGGGGGTACCTTATTGTCATGGTGGATGGCAAGTGCAAATATGGAGATGAGCGATGTCTTCATGTGATATAGAGAAAATGTCTGTTTGGATGGATTATTGAGTTTAGGAAGGTAAAATAATATCCAGTGATATTAGAAAGGTAGGTTGGGGTCAGATTGTGTAGTCTTCAAAGCTAAACAGAGGAGTTTATATTCTATTCAAGGAGCAATAGGAAGGCACTGGAGTTGGTTGAGTAGGAGAGTCTTATGGTCAGATCTTTTTGTTTTTAATTTGAAAATTTTTATTTAATTACTTAATTTAGAATATTTTTCCAGGGTTACATGATTCATGTTCTTTCCTTCCCCTCCTCCCACCCCTGTCCCATAGCCAACAAGCAATTCCACTGGGTTTTATGTGTCATTGATCAAGATCTATTTCAATATTATTAACATTTGCATTAGGGTGATTGTTTAGAGACTATATCCCCAATCATATCCCCATCGATGGTCAGATCTTAAGAATCTTTTTAAGAAACTTTACTTTGGCAGCAGTTGTGCAGGATGAACTAGAATTATGAGAAAAACTCCAATAAAGAGAAGACAATTAGTAGGCTATTGGAGTATTCTAGGCGAGAAGGGGTAAGATTTTGAACTAGTGGAGAAAAAATTGAGGCAGGAGATGTAGTAGATGTAGTAAAGTTAAATATATCAAGGTTGAACAGCTGTAATTGGTTATGTAAGTAAGATAAAGGACATAGGAATGAACCCAAAATAATACCCAAATTATTCACTAGGATCCTGAAAGCAGGGTGATGATACCTCTTACAGAAACAGGAAGCTGAGAGTATTTAGGGGAAAGATAAAAATGTCTCCAGAACATCCAGTCTGAAATGTCTAATAGGCAATTGGTGATACAGAGCACAGTGGAGAGATAAAAAGGTGAAGTGATTTCCCCAGGATCACATAGCTGGGAAGAATCTAAAACTGACTTAGACTCAGGTCATCCTGATGAGTTACATCCCTCTAACTCTATCACTTGCCCTACTCAGTTGCCTCTGAAGAGAATGGAAGAAGAGGGAACTCATGTCTAATGCTCTCTCTTTTTTTTTCAATAAAATCATGGACTGGACATATGGACTGGGGAGTCATCTCCAGAGAGATGATAAGTAAGCCAGTGAGATCTGATGAGGTGTCCAAGATAGAGAACAGAGGGAGAAGAGAAAAAAGAATAGAGGACAGAACCCCAGAGAATGCCACAGTTAGGCATGTAATGTAGCTAAGAAACTAACAGTAGAGACTGAGGAGAAGTTTTATAGGTAGGAGACGAATCACGAGACAGTAAGTATTAAGAAAACCCAGAGAGAGTATCTAGGAAGAGTGGATGGTCATTAGTGTCAAATGCACCAGAAAGGTTGAAAAGGATTAGGAGTATGAAAAGACTCTCTCAGATTTATAATTTAAGAGATCATTAGTAATTTTGGAGAGAAAGTTTCAATTGAGCAATGAGCTCAGAAACCCAAAAGCAAAAGTATAAGGAGGGAACAAGAGGAAAAGAAGTTCAGGCAGTAAGTGTAGACACTTTTCTAGGAATTTCACTGAGAAAGGGAGAGAGATAAAAGATGTTAGCTTGAAGAGGGGAAAAGAAGAGTGGCCTGAAGGGGTCTGATTTAATTTTAATTTTTTTCCAATTGGATCCAGCCATTTTAACATCCATTAAAAAATTTTGAATTCCAAATTCCTTCTCTCCCTTTTCTCCCTCTTCTTTGAGAAGGCAAGCAATTTGATTTAGGTTATACATGTGACATCATGCAAAACATTTCCATTTTTTTAAGGATTAGGAAAACTGGATCAGATTTGAAAGTAATGAGTAGAAATTCATTAATAGGAAAAGGATGAAGATTTGAGATAGAGGAGGGGTGTTTCAGGGTTTATCTATTTATTATATTATCTCTCTATATGAGAAGAAAAGAGAAAATGGAATCAATTGTTGGTACCTGCAAGGAGAAGGAATTTTTATTTTTAAGGAAATAGAGAAGAGTTGGAGGTGATATCAAGGTATTTTGAGAGGAATAATAAAAATTACGATTAACATAACACTACGTGCCACACACTGTGTTAAAGGCTTTACAAATATCATAATCAAACCCTACTGTAACCTGGAAAGTCAGTATTATCCTGATTTTTACATTGAACAAATGGAATCAAACAGGTTAAGTGATTTTGCTCAGGGTCACACAGCTGGTAGGAATCTAAAGCTGACTTAAATTCAAATCATCTTGACTTCAGTTCCAGCCCTCTATTTGCTGTTTTACTTGCCTCATGTCAAATGCTCTTTTTTCCCAGTAAAGTAACAGGCAAAGTCTTCAGCTGAGCTGAGAGAGGGACAGATGAGGAGAGGGGAAGAGAGGGAAGAAAGGGGAGAAAAGAGACACACAGAGACACACACGCACACACAGAGACAGAGAGAGAGGTGGGAGAAAGGGGGGGGGGGGAGAGCGCTTAGAAAAGATTCTGTGGGGAGAAAAGGAATTAAAATATTGCCTTGCTGCAGTGAAGACCCAGTTGAGGTTGAATTACATAATTTGTATTGTGCCAAATCAGAAAATTTAGACTATTTTCTCCAGTTTTGTACTGCTATTTTGTGAGGAGGAGTAGAGGCGAGTAGTGAAAGTAATGTATTTGCTTGGCTTTGTGTGAGAGAAAATAAAAAATACCATCCCTATCCTCACTTAGCATTGAACCAGATATGTTTTATTTAATTCAGTCCAAGTAGTATAGAATGGATGACCTGGAACCAGAAGATTTGTTTACAATCAATTTGTATTTAGATTGATAGTAAAAGTTCTAGGGAATCTTATTCTAGATCTCTTAACATAGGGTAGATGGCAAAAGAACATGAAGGCTATCTGTTGTTTGTCACTCTCCCTATATGATTGATTTTATTCCATCTCATTTTTCAGGTGTTTATCTCTTCATCCTAATTTTTAATGTTATATAATTCTGTGTCGGGAATATAATGGGCTGTGCTCATAGAGTCTCTCTTTTGCTCTTTGAATAGCCTACAACTTTAAATTTTAAAAAATCAATGATCTTTTTGTTTTTATACATAAGTATCACTTCTGGCTGTTCTCTCCCTCAAAAAAAAAAGAAAGAAGAAAGAAAAAAGAACCCTTCCTTGTTACAAATATGTATAGTAAAACAAGACAAATAAACATATTGATTATACCAGAAAATATGTCTTGTACCACACATATAAGGGTGATAAAAATCACTCACGACCTTCTTTCTTTCTTTTATTTCTTTTTGGAATATTTACTGTATGAATTGTTCTCTTGATTCCATGATTCTTAGCTGACTGACATCACCAAAAGAATAATTATGTTTTGGAAGCTAAACTTCTTGAGTCAGCTGTGCCACTGATGAGTTATAGAGCCATAGTTTTAACTTTTACCTATTATATCAATATTTAACATCAATAATGCCAACTAAAAACTGCTTCAGTAATTGTTGACAATTCAATTAATTTCAATGAGCATCCCAACAATTATTCAGAAAACCATTCTAAGTCCTCATGAGTAGTATTCCTTTGCTCATTCATTCCTCATTCACTCTTCACTCAAACAGTAATCAAAAAACATTTATCAAATGCCTATTTTGTATATGAAGCATTGGGGATATAAAAAAGATGGCCCCTGCCCTCAAGTTAATATATATTCCTCTCTTTTGGCTTTGCTTAAAAAATTACATTATTAAGCCCTTCATTTGTTTTAGTAATATTTGTTGGTTTTAAATGATGTGGAAGAGGACTTCTTATTTTTTATGATTTCTTTCTCAGAATAATATTTTAAAATGCATAAAATACAGCATGAGATCACAGAGGAAACTAGTTATTGAAATAAAGATGTAATTTTTGGTCATCCAAGTTCACAGAGAATCTACTAACATCTGTCCATGGACCCTTCATGGGGTTTGTGAAACTCAGAGTAAGAATCCCAGAGTTAGAGTATCCCATTATGTTCCCATATTACGACTAATTTAACAATTACCTTTATTAGCATTTAGATTATTGCCCTTACTGATTTGATAAATTAAGACTATAAAAATCATTGTATAAAAACTATTTTTATACCACTTATAGAGTATATTCTTCCCTCCAAAATAAATTATTGGGTCATTGTACATGATTTCTTTGAAACTTTTATTCTTTACCACCAGGTTACCCTCCCCCCAAAATTCTAAAAGTTTATAATTCCACACATAATACAATAAATGATTGTAGTTATTTCTCACAAGTCTCTCTCAACATTGTCTAAAATAATCTTACTCTTATTTTTATTGCCTAAGCCTAATTTTATGAATAAGTGGAACAAAATGACCATCTTGCCATATTTTGTGAAATGAACCTATTCTTTTCATAGGAATTAAGCAGCTAGGAAGAAGGAAATGAATAAGATTCATGATATTATAGGAATTTATTTTCCCCTATCAGTGGATAGATGACTATGGTATAAGCTTATTATTTAGAATAATTCAAAAATCCCCTAATTGTATTGTTTTAGCATGTCAGTGTGGCAATGCTTGAAGAGAATTAGAATAATCTAAAAGAAACCCATTTTCATCCTAGAGGGGTCGGGGTGGGCCACACAATTTCTGCATCCAATGTCACATGAATAGGCTTGTTATACATTGATAAAAACATCGCTGGGCTCAAGAAGCCTTCAGCTCTACAAAGGTACTTGATGATTTCTTCAGGGAGTAGAAGGTCAGGTACAAGACTGTGCAAGTTATCTCCTGGTCCTTTAGTGCCCACTTTCACATTCTTAAAAAGGTACATGCCAAGTTTGAGTACCAGGGTCAGGCACTCAGTGACCACCTCATCTTTAGATTGTGACTGGGTGACATCTTCCAGATACATCACAGGTGCTTTGACTTCAGAGGCGAACCATTGCAGGAAGAGTCTCGTTGGGATGTTGTGGGATACAACTAAAATTTTAAGATCATGGAGCAAAAATGCAGTTTCAGCCTTTTCATGAGAAACATAGTCAGTAAGAATTCTGTAAATGGTCCCTACAGAGCTCTCAAGAACATGGAGAATGGTTGTAGGATATATAAGGATGATCCCAGTAACACTTTCTCCCAGGTGACTCTTGAGTATGGCTTGAAAGAGCTGCTCATAGTAATCAGTAATACTTTTCTTGTCCACGTTTTCTGATATTTTGGCCACAAAAAATATTCTGTGGAGAAGGAATTTCTTGAACTGCAGTCTTCGTTTCTCTTCTAGATATTGTAGGTAATTTTTTCGTGGGATCTGTGGCACCACTATTTTCTGGTCATGCTTTCCACCAATATGCTTTACATGGTGGATATGAGGTGCTGCAGAAGTCCCAGCACCTTGATGCAGATTAATTTTGGACTTATGAGATGTTAAGTTTACGGCCCCTGTTGGCGCACTCATCTTGTCAGGTTATCTCCTCAGTTAGGAATTCAGGTTTTTCTCTTTCTGAAAAAAAGTAAGGAAGCACAGTTTTGTTTTTTTACTCCCCACCTCAAAGGAGATTAAACCACTAGTAGTTTTAATGGGGCTCTACTCCCTTCTCATTGTTAATATTATTTATTATTATTACTACAAGAATAAAGCATTTCTGAGAATCTAGTCACCTTTTCCCTCCTGTGGAGTTTCTGAAAAAGGAAAAGTGAAAGGTACTTCAAGGGCTGGACTTGGAATGGTGGGAGACTGGGGGCAGGCTGAGAAAAGATGGGGAAGGTCATCTCTCCTAATGGCTAAGATTGGGAGGACCCAAGAAGGGAAAAAAATAAGAAACCATAATCTAGATGTTTTATCAAGAATTGTTATCCTGTAAGTATTCTCGCTAAAATGACAGCTAGTTTTTTTTAATATGAGGAAACTAAAATAAAAAGTGGGTAGTCTATAAAAAATCTTGCCTAATCTTTTTGTCTTATGCTTTCCTCTATGATTACTCTTAATTTAAGCTGTATATGTCTTTTTTTTTGTACATAGTTTTTTTTGTTTGTTTGTTTGTTTGTGTTTTGCAGATTGTTTCTCCCACTAGCCTGTGATCTCTCTGAGTATAGGGACTGGTTTTTTTTGCCTTTCTTTTCATATTCGTAGTGCTTAGCACAGGTGCCTGGTACTTTTTAGGCAGTAATATGTGCTAATCAACCAATTACAAAGAGTAATAGTTTGATAACTGTCACGACATGCTGCTCCCCATAGGAGTTCAGGAATAATAAGTTGAAAGGAAATGATCACTAAAAGAATCCAGGGGAAGCAAACATGGCTACAATCTGGAACCATTTCAATTTAATCTTTTTCATATTTAGTTGTCTTTCCTGGTTATCTCTTTTGGGACTTTGGTGCTAAATCAGGTATTATGTGAGCCATAGACTATATCATAAAGAGGAAGAATATCCATATTTGCAATTACAAATGCTTTTCAGGAGAGCTGTCTATGCTGATAACATTGGCCTCACCCAATGATATCATCAGGTTCTCTTCTCAGGGATTCAGGAAATCTTTGATCTAGGACATTAAAATTAAATTATATCCCTGAATTCTTAATATGGAATGATAGATATCTGATTCTGATTTTGTTGCTGGACACCATCACCAAAATTCCCAAGTTGACTATTTTTCCCTTTATAATTATTACCTACTGTTTATTATGTCCATAATTCTCTGAATCCTTTAGATTTTCTTTGTTTATACTCTCATTTCTGTCTTTAGTCTCATATTCCTTCAGGCAGGCTTCTTCAAATCCTTTCCTCTAGATAATTTTCATAGATTCAGATGACCCTTTCACTAACCTCCAACTGCCAACATCCCAAAGTGTTGCTAGACGAGCTTATATTCCATTCCATATGTCTGTGGACCATTCAGTTGATCAGAAATTCTAGGTAGTTTTAAAGGGCTAGAGCTAAATTTCCAGTATCAATCTTTCCATTAATGCTGATAGTGTATGTGTATATACTTGCTCACATAAATTTAATTGTTTCATTCTCAATTGGGATAGGGAAATAAGAGTTTCTTTTCTTGATAGTGACTTTTGATCAAGGAAGTTTAGTGGATCAGACATGATATTGTTGGTGCTATTCCCTCTGTGTTCTGGTACTAGAAAAGTTTATGATGTCTCTTCATTGAAGAAAGTGATAATTCTTGGTTTTAGATATACATTTTTGTTCATAGGACTCTTCCACACCTAAACTGTTAAAGGCTTTTTGTTTTCTTTTGTTTAAACCATAAATGAATTGATGTATTTTAGTTCAAGACCGCTCCTATGGGGGGAAGAATACACTAAGATTTTTTTCCCTCTTTGCCTTTTATATGATTGATTTTTGCTAATTATTTTCTTAAGGTTGAGCCATTTCTAAACTTCGGGCATGAATATATTTTTATTATGGTTTTTTCCTGGATATATTTCTTTTGCTTTCTTGTGAGAATTTATATATATTTTTGGAGTTATTCATTATTGAAACTGGCTCGTAGTCCATTCTCTTCTTTAAACATCAAAGGCATATTTGTTTCATAAATGAGTTTGGGAAGAGCACTTTATGTCTCTGTTATGAGGAACAGTTTTTTTTATAACTTTGGCATTAATTATTCTTTAGATGGCAGGTATGATTCTCTTATAAATCCATACATTCCAAGGTTGTTTATTTTGGAAATCCATTTATGATTTGCTTGACTCTTTTCCAAGATTATATAGTTTAAGGTTTCTACTTTTTATTTGGGAATTGTATTTTTAAAATAGATGTTTGTTAATTTCTTTTGAAAGATGAGTTTTGTTTACTATAACTTAGTGTAGTAATTGCTAATGAATCAATTTCCTATTGTGAATTTACCTTATTCATTTTTTATTTTTATAATTTTATTTTCCCCTCTCTTGAGCAGACAGGTTAATAATTTACCAGATTTAAAAGTCTTTAAAACAATTTTGTTTCTCAGTTCAGTGGTGTTTTTATTTTCTATTTTTTCTATTTTTAGTCTAGATTTCAAGATTTTTTATGTGTTGTTTTAGGGTTTTTAATTCATTTTCTAGTCTTCTAAATTGTATTGTCAATCCAGTGGTGCTCTTTCAGATTTTTAATAACATGTTTTCTGAGATATATATTTTCTTTTGAGAACAGCTTTAACTCTGCCCTCCAAAATTTGGTCTACTTTTTCACTGTTATCACTATCTTTAATATAATTGATGATTATTTCTAAGATAATTTCCTCAATTCACCCATTATTCAAGAAGTCATTATTAAGTCATCATTTATATCTATGCATTTTCCTTATATTTCATTTAATCTTTATTATTATAGTGCAGTCTTTAAATAATATGCTTGCCAGACTTGCCTTTTTTTTTTTTTAAACCCTTGTACTTCGGTGTATTGTCTCATAGGTGGAAGATTGGTAAGGGTGGGCAATGGGGGTCAAGTGACTTGCCCAGGGTCACACAGCAGACTTGCCATTTTTGATATCTTCAAGAGAGAATCTATTTTTAATAGTACAATAGGATACCAAAAAAAGTGTATTTGTTAAGATTTCCATCCAGACTAGGAATTTTTTTTTCAATAATACTTTCAATTTTAAACTTTCCTTATCTTTTATCTTTCTTTTGGGTTTACCTACCTCTGATACAGGATTATTAAAGTCTGCTACTCATTTGGGGGTTAGTAGTCATTCATTTAGATGTCATAAAAATAACAGTTATATTACTTACTGTTTGTACCATTCATAATATTTTCACTGTTTACATTGCCTTCAAGTATAATGTGATTTCAAACATATCTCTTTTGTCATTATCTATTTTTTGCTTTCTCTAAGATCCTGATTATAATTGGTTTTTTAAAATAATTCCCTAAATAATCTCATATTCTTCCTTTCATTCAGACTCTGCATATGTTGGTATTAAATTGTTTATTATATATATATATATATATATATATATATATTGCAACTTGTTAGGTTTTGTTTTCTTATCTATTCTTGCTCCCTAGATAAACTCTTACCAGATGCTTCAAACTGATTATTGCCAATCTGGATTTCCTTGGTTTGGTTTCTTGATTCCTGCTATCTAAGGTATCAAGATAAAATCAGCAAGTATTTTTGTTAATTACCACTACTATTTAAGGCTCTGTGCTGTATGCTGAAACTCTTGAGTCCTGGAAGAAATTCTTTTTGTAAAGATTCCTTTTAAGGTCCTCTGATGATCAAGGGTTGGGAGATAACTTATTCTAAAAACTCAGAATAAAAGGGAGATTGTGTTGGGCATTTCAGACTATAAATACACATTGATCAGATCACCAAGGTCTATCAGAGCTCACATTCTGCAACATACCCACTTCCTTAACCCAAAGTAGCAGAATCCATTGCAAATAACTTCTGTTTGTTGAAGATACTATTCTAAAGAAACCAACACACAAGCTTTATTGAAAATAGCATGGATATACATCACTAATTAGTATACGTTTGACATTTTGCTTTGTCCTCACATGCCTGGAGAAGAGCCAAAGTCAAAGGATGAAGAGTTCTATTGCCAATGAGTCAACAAACATTAAATACTTATTATATCCCTGCCACTATACTAAGTACTAGAGATACAAAGAAAGAAAGAAAAAAGAAAAAAAAGTTGATATCTTCAAGAAGTTCAGATTCTAATGGGCGAAACAACAAATAAATTCCCAATAGTATGTTGAATATACGGACAACTAGGAGGCACAATGGACAGAGTATCATCCTGGAGTCAGAAAGCCCGGAGTTCAAATTCAGTCCTAGTCACTTACTAGTTGTGTGACCTTGGGGAAGTCTCTTAACCCCAGTTGCCTCAGTTTCCTCATCTGTAAAATGAGCAGGAGAAGGAAATGGCAAACCTCACCAGTACTTTTGCCAAGAAAACCCCAAATTAGGTCACAAAGAGTTAGACACAATTGAACAACGACAAATGCAGAATATATAATGAGTAGCAGTCTGAGAGAGGAAGGCATTGACAAAGGAACCAAGAAAGGCTTCCCATAGTAAACAGAGAAGATAGGTTTTAAGGAAACCAGCAAAGGTAAGAGTTAGATGTGAAGAGGGAGAGAGCATTCCAGATGTGGGAGACAGACAAAGAAAAGAACTTTTTCTTTGTGTAATATCATGGAATTGGAATAGCAGGTTGTCCATTATGTCTAGATCCAAGAGTAAAAGGAGAGGAGTTTGCTTTACATGACAAAAAGAGGATTCCTATTTGATCCTGGAGGTAATTGGGAGATACCAGAACTTACTGAATTTGTGAGTGATACCAGTAGACCCAGACTTTAAGAAAATCTCTTTTGCATTTGAGTGGAGGATATATGGTGGAAGGCACAACTTGGGGTAGGAAGATCAGTGAAAAGACTGGCATTAATCCAGAGGAGAAGTGATGAGGACCTGACTAGGGTGGTTTTATTAGAGAAAGGAAGGGAATATATCTGAAGGAGGACACAAGATTTGACAATGGTTTGGATAGATGGTATTGAGTGACAGTTTCTTCTTTGTGAGCCTATGTGACTGAAAGGTTATTTCTTTGCTCTCCAGAGCCAAAATGAAGAACAAAAGGTCATTTGCTACACTCTGTTCCTCCTGATAGAAAATGAAAGATATGATAACACACCTATGTTATCCCCACTACTTCAAACATATTCAAGTCACATCACCTTCCTTCTTTCCAGAGCCCATTATCTACTTTTCAGCCCCTTAACTGTTAAAGGAAAAAAATCATTGATTTTTAAATTTTGACTTTTGGGCCAAATCTTAAGGTCATTGAAGGAGGTACAGTTCCTTTTGAAGGGACAGCCCAATTTTGAGTCAAGAAGTCCAAGTCAACTTAACAGAAAGTCCACACCTCAACCCATTCCCAAGATCTCTTGTTGCCCCCTCCCTTTCCAAGGCCAATTGTTGTGACTAAAGCATAATGGGGGTGGGGTGGGGCTCATTATTATGTCTCCTCTATTCCAAGCCCTTAGAAGGTAATGAATGATGTTTCCATAGAAACAACTCAAGAGGGAGGATGAGTTCTGACAAAATGTCTAAGTGAGTGGTCATGTATAGATCCAGCTCCCTTCTGTCATCTCTCAATCACAATCAACACAACGCTTAAGGTAAGAGAACAAGAAGAAAACAAAGAAAGAAAGGAACAGCATCCTCATTGATAAAAATTATCTCTTAGAAAATGAAAAGATCAACTGAAGAAGTGAGTAAGCCAAAAAATATGGGGGTTTTTGATCCATCCTATAAATATGAGACTATTAAGAAAAGTGAAGACTGTTCAGAAGAGAAAATTTATCTAACACCATTTACAAAAAACTGTTTTGAACTGAAATTGAACCCACAACAAACAAATTCAGAGTGCCTAATGAACTCAGTTGCTGAAATGAAGGAAGAACTGGCAAATATAAAAATGGATATAAGATCATTGAAAGGAGAGCAGAAAAAGACAAACATGAGACTTGACACCTTGGAACAAACCGTGGATGCTCTAAATAAGTCAGCAGTTTCTCTAAGGAAGAGACTCTCCCACTTAGAAGACCTAAATGTGATGGATCAAATAGCAAGAGAAAAGGAACTCAGTAAAAGTAATGGATTTGCAAAATTTACAGTCCCTACAGATGAAAACAAGAAATATCGAGGACTGAACTACATGGAGACAGCTGTTCCCTCAGATAACTATGAAGAATCAGATATACTGAATGCAATATTTCGGGAAATTACACAAAACAAATTCCCATGGAATATTGATCGTAAAGAGAAAAGCCAAACTCAGTATAATACCCTATAAGGCAACATGAGAGAGGATTCCCACATAAAATATCCTGAAAAGTAGTTGGCAATCTCCAGAGCTTCAGTGAAAAAGCAAAAGCCTTAACAGCAGACATGAAGATGCAAGTTCCACATCAAAAGATGCAAGTTCCACACTCAAGCTGTACATGATTACTCACTCATGCCCAGAAATGAGAGGAGAACCTGGAGAAGAGTATGTTGAAATGGAAAATCAAGAGAAATCAGCCACCACCCCAAAATTGCCTTTCCAGGAAAACTGAAAAAATTCCTCCATGAGAAATGTTGGGGCATTTAATCAATGAATTCACATTTCCCACTCAAATAAAAAGGATAAAAATTTAAAACTCTGTGTAGTGCTTTTGGATTTGTAAACTGACCAAGAATCAGATGCATAACAGGGTAAGCAAGATTAAAGCAAGGAATAGATGATGATTCAAAATGTTTTATGTGCTCTAATGAATGAAATTCTTTTGGTGCCCTCCATTTTAAAATGGGCATCGAGAAAATATTAGTTTGGGGAAAATCCACATAAGTGGGGTAGATTGAAGGTGGGAAGGGGAAAAGAAGATTATTATATAAATTCATGTTTTACAAATGAAGAATAAGCAAAGATGGAGGATTAAGACACAAAATGAGATAAGATGATTCTAAACCATATTCCTATCTGGTACTACTAGGGTAAGGGTAGGAAAGCTTAGAAAATATATTGGCAAAAGGTAGAATCCTAGAAGCTTTGTGATGTGAGTGCAAGAGAGATGACATCTCTTTGTTGTGAGACTAACTTAGATCAGTGGAAACTATGAAGTCATGCTATACCTTGCGCTGAGAAAAACAATATAATAGCATATGTTGGAGGGAGAACAAAACTTAATATAACTGCAAATGTCAATTTAGACTATCCTGTAAAGAACAAAGTGTGTTACAGGTTATATTAGAAAATATAACCCAATGATTTGGTATGTACCTAAAATATAAGGGGCATATGTAGATTTAAAGTAACCTAGGCTATGTTTCAGGGGAATCTAAGAAATCAACTTATTTGTGATTTTGGATAAAACAGAAGTCTAAACCACCGAAAGAAAAGAAAATGGGAAAACCATATTACTTTAGGTTTAAAAGTCCCATAAATATTGAAAGAGTATCAGTTTTATACATTCATTCAATGAATGTCATAGTAAATTAATACTTGAAGGACTAATCGAAATGCAAAATATTCCTAGAAAGTAAGATATCAATAGTAAGAGAATTTGATGTTCCTCCCTCAAAACTTGACAAAACTCATTAAGGAAACTAAGGATAAATAATAAAGAAATTATAGATCTGAACAGACTGCCAGAAAGGTGGACTCAATAAAGTTATGGTGAGAACTAAATGGGTTTTGAAAGTATTTTTTTCCCACAAACATCTAGGACTTAATATTTTAGAACAAAAAGGAGGAAGGAACCAACACTGCAGGCAGTGTGGCATGCAGTTCTATGTTCAAATTCTACCTAATTTTATACTTGTACGGCATGTCTATAACTATACTATATTTCCTTATGGTTCTCACATGAGTGTGTATAAATACACTCATTATCTGGTCTGACTTCCACATTTCAGTCCATTCTCACAATGGCAGATCTAGGTTTCTAGAGAACTCAAATTCTTTCAGGATCCTTGGGAGTAAGGCTGATGTGAAAGGAATATATTCCTTCCTACTAACTATTTTGACTCTCAACTCATATTTCCCTTCTTTACCAGATTCCATTTATCAAAATCAACTATTCACAATAACACTTTTAGGTTTAAGATATTTACCTAGCAAATAAGGAGAAGGAATAATAACAAAGGAGCTCTCATGTTAAAGTAAATTCAGCAATAATATGTTAAAATCTACACATAAAGTAGTGGGAGAAGGCCACACTTTCCCATTAATGGACTATGTATCTGTGAGGGAAGGTGAACACACAGAAATCTGACAGAGAAACACAAGAAGGATGAACCACCCATGTATTTAGGGTTGGACTCTAGTCTTTGATATCATCAGACCATTTGAGAACATTTTCACCACCAAAACTTATATGAGGAGTTTATTCCCTTATCTGCATGTTTCCTATTCTGCTTTTCATAGTTGAGCAGATCCTCTACTCACAAAGCAACACCGATTCACAAATTCTTTCAATTTGCAATCATTCCTAAGAGGAGACTGAGAAACTCTTAATTGAGATGGTGGTTCACTTCAAGGCAGAGAATTTAGAAGCTCAATAATTTTGCCTTCTCTGGTTACTACAGACTAGCTGAGCCAACGTTTCATTCTATTTTTCCTTCTTTGTCTCTAGTTTTATATTAATCTTCCACAGAAATCTAATTCTCTTTGAACTCCTATCTCCCCCCACTCTCTACCCCTTCTTCAGGCCCTTCATTATTTTCCTCCCCTGCCCTTTTAAGATTCTCATTCTTGTCTCCTCCCCTTACCTTCCTAGTTATTTCCCCTTGTCCTTCAATTTACCCTTAATATAAATGATCTGTTATTTCTTCCCTTATTGTATCCCTTTGGCTTTTTTTTTCTTAATCTGTATGATCTTCAAAGATTTCCTATCATCTTTTCATCCCCTCTCTCCCTTTATTGTGTAAACATGCTTTGTATTCATGGCTATTTTTACGTTATAATTATTCCTTTTTGTCCCTTCTGATCCTATTTTATTTTATTTTTTTGACTCACTCCATTATATTCAATTTGTCCTCCACAAGCATCTATTCATAACTATAAGTTTGGAAAATTTTTTGTGGATAGTTTCTTAGGTCTCCTATCAAAAATAAAGATCTTTGTTAAATATATATAAGAATATGAGCCATTCCCCAATTGATAAATGTTCAGAAGATATGGCCAGGTTTTAGATAAAGAAATCAAATCTATCCATAACTATGTGCTTATTTATTGTAATTATTATTTAGAAAAATGTAAATCAAAACAACTTTGAGATACCAGTTCACACTTATCATTGACTAAAATGCAAAAAAGGCAAAATGACAAATGTTGGAGAGAATGAGATAAATGAGGACACTAATATGCTCTTCATGGAACTGATCCAACCATTTTGGAGAGCAACCTAGAATTAAGTCCAAAGAGTTATAAAAGCTATAAAAAGCTTTTGACTCATCAACACCACTATTAAATTAGTTTTATTTCCCAATGTGTTCAGGGAAAAAGGAAAAGAACCTCTAGGTTCTAAAATATTTATAGCTGCTTTCTTTGTGTAAAGAATTGGAAATCGAAGGGATGCCCATCAACTGGTGAATGGCTGAACAAGTTGTGGCATATGATAGTGATAGCATGCTACTGTGCTATAAGAAATTTTTTTAAAATGGAAAGACTGAGTAGAACCAACAGAACATTATATACAGCAAGAGAAATAATGTTTGAAAAATGACTTGTCTACGTCCACCTCCAGAGAAAGAATTGATAAAAATAAGTAAGGCACAGTTTTATATATACGTAGATCTTTTTGCCAAATGATTCCTTTTCTAATAAGAGAAAGAGAAGTGAGGAAATTAACTGAGGATTTTATGTAACAAAATTTAATTAGAAAAAATACATCAGATTAGAGTAGGTTTCTATCCATCTATAACTTTAAAATCATCTCAGAGATGCCACAATATATTACAAAGATAACCATAGATAAAGATAAATACCACAACAACAGAGTTAAAATGCTGCCTTAGACAGTTACTAGATGTGTGACCCTGGACCAGTCACTCAACTCAACTCAGTTTCCTCATTTGTAAAAATGACATGGAAAAGGAAATGGCTAATTACTCCAGTACATTTGCTAAGAAAATCCCAAGTCGTGATGAGTTTGACAGGACTATAGAACAAAGTTATATTGAATAATAGGTCATTCCAGGTTTCACTCAGCTAGTTAGGAACTTGCAGCCAAAACCTTCTTGACTGATGACTTTTGCCTGCTTCTAGTTTCTTCATATGCTCATTTTTATCATCTATAAATTGGGGAAAACTAAATCTATCCATAAAGTTTGGGGTAAGGGATTGGGATAATGTATAAAATGCTCTTTGTAAAATTTTAAATGCCAAATAAAATGTCAGTTATTCCATTGTTATTATTACTATTGATATATCTTTCAATCTTTAATATAAACTTTAAAAAGAATACAGTGAAGTTATTTATCATATTTGATATTTAGGGTTAGGGAAACAAAAAATGAAATCCATTGAAGAATCAAAATTTTCATGGAAATGAAAGATTTTAACTGCCATTTTCCATAAATGATAGTAAAGTATGAGGACTTAAAAAAAGAAATCAATTTACAAGGTTAAGTCCTAATTCAATTACACTGCTTCACACTTCAAGAACTTCAAAAGAGCTGATTTCATCAGCCTGGATCTTGCTAGCAAGGATACCAATTTTACTCCTTCTATGCTTTGGTTGATTGATTTATTAGTTGCTGAGGCCCAAAAATTCATTAGTTGGTGGCCAACCTCTCTGAATATAGT
Organism: Gracilinanus agilis; assembly: GCF_016433145.1. NCBI lineage: Eukaryota > Metazoa > Chordata > Mammalia > Didelphimorphia > Didelphidae > Gracilinanus > Gracilinanus agilis. The sequence continues at coordinate 53,526,610 of NC_058134.1, read as the reverse complement.
CATGTTCAAAACCTTTCTAGCCTGGCATATGTTCCAAAGGCCGTGCTTTTCTGATAGAGCTTTCTGTGACAGAGCCATGTACCGTGACGGGGCACAGGAGTAGAAAGTTAGTGTGAGTTCCTTCCATTTAATACAACAATTTCGTTGGTATAACAAAAAAAAAGTTAGGTTGCCCACACAGTAAAATGAAGCTCTACCTTCTGGCACTGCCTGAACTGTTAGTTCAAAGTGTATATTCTTGTAGAACTTTGATTCCTTGGCCCGATTTCATCTCTAGTTCTATCCCTGTCTTTGTAAAACTTTGCATGTCATTTTTGATACCCTTTGTTGAATGAAAATGTTCTCTCCAGAGGCTTTAACAAATTGGAGATGAATCTTTGCAGCTCATATCTTTTTTGTTTTTGCATTTAAAAATAGACTCACAGCATGCTCTTCATCTGGGAACCATATTATAGTCAGTTAATTAACCTTATAAACCTTCTTTTTGCACAATTTTTAGAGGCTGAGCCCAGTTCTTTCTTATTCTGATTCTCTATCCTTGGAAGTGCTAACAAGCAATGAATATACCTAATGATGAGCAAACAGAAAAGGGAATTCAAGGTTGTTTAAAAATTAAGAATTATCTATGAGATCATAGGATAAATGACCAATAATAGTTTGAGAGTCTCTCCAAGGTCATCTAAGTTTATGTTCCAATTTTTACAATTTGGGAACCTGGGACTCATAGATATTAAATAGGTTATTCAAGGACCCACAGGTACATGACAGAAAAGGGATTTGAACCAAGGTCTCCTGCTCCAGGATCAGTGTTCTTAAGGGCAGTATGTTCAAATACACAGATAACTAATCTCAGTCAGATAAACTGGTTTAAATCTTTCCTTTGGCTTTTTATCAGTGGAATAGTGGCTAAGTTACTTAGCCAAAGATGCCCTGGTAATGTGTTGTTATTCAGTTGTGTTTGACTCTTTGGGACCCCATGTGACAGCGATATGCTTGACATTTCTTTCTCCTGCTCCTTTACAGTTGAAGAAACTGAGGGAAAGGGAATTAAATGACTTATTCAGTCACATAGCTAGTAAATATCTGAGGTCAAATTGGAACTCATCTTCTTGGCTCCAGACTTGACATCCTATCTACTTCATCATCTAACTGCTCCATGGTAATGCATAGTCTCGTTTTTGTATATGAACAGTTGGATTGCTGAAAGTGTTAGGAAGGGACAACTTATGTAAGGAAAGCTAATATAGAGTCTACTTTTGAGACAATAACTCATATAGAGTGGTGAGGAGGGGGAATGGCTCTTCTATGAGCCAGATCAGGAACTGTCCCTCACCTTTGAAGATCAGTTTGTAGGCAGAACATTGACTGAGCTAGTGATGGCTGTAGAGTATTGTGGTCCATAAATACATTTGCATTGGGCTATTTTTAAAGATATTTTCCCCATTACACAAAATAATAATTTTCCAATGTTTCCTAAAATCACAAGCTCTGAATTGTCTCCCTCCTTCCCCTCTTTACCTCCAAGAGATGATAAACAATTTGATCTGGGTAATGCATCTATTATTCTGCAAAACACACTTCACTATTGGTCATGTTGTAAGAAAATAATCCAGCAAAACAAAAACCTATCTGGGGCTATTTCTAGATTTTTAAAAGATCATAATCAGGACTACAAATCAAATAAACAGAATTATAGAATAATCAGAGGTTATTTTTATGTATATATATTTATTATTATATATATTTTATATATATGTATGTTTATAAATATATATAAACACATTTTTAAAAGATCATAATCAGAATTATAAATCAAATAAACAAAATTATAAATCAAATACCTGGAGATTATGGGAACTTTACACAGGAAATTCCGGGCTCATATTTGACAAGTAGATCTCCTAATCTTTACCTCACAAGGTAAAGGTGAGTAACTTACCACTCTCTTTTGAGACACTGGAAGTATAAGAAAACAGAGGAAATGTGTTTGAGAAGAAACTATAGAAAGAACTAGACAAAGGAGCCAGAAAATAAGAGGAGGGAAGGAAATAAAGACAGAACCTGACTTCCAGGTGTGGTGGCTGCTTTTAATAGCGTTTACTTTTGAGACTATAATTCAGAGTGCTAAGGAGGGGGGAATAGTCTCTTCTATGAGCCAGATCAGGAATTGTCCCTCACTTTTGAAGACTAGTTTGTAGGTGGAACATTGACTGAAGTAGTGATGACTGTAGAACATTGAGTTCTTTTTTTTTTTTTGCTTTGCTGGGATCTTGCTGATTGGAAGAGGCATTGTCTACAGAGAGGCTGGAGTAGCTACTGTAAACTCATTTGGAGAGAATAAAAATACTGCTACTGTGTGAAGAACAGAGTTTCTGATACTTATTGCTCATCTAACATCCAAGAATGGAGAAAGCTGCTTGGGTGCCATATTGCCCTCTTCTGCCCTATCTGGATCATCTAGAAGGGCAAACCTGAAGTTTTGCAGCGGTTTTTTTTTTCTTTTTGGCATATCAGAATTTAACTGACCTTTGTTAGGCTTAAGAGAAATGCTTATCACTGAAAGGATTTACCACTTTTTCTCAGTGCCCTGTTAAGTAACAAAGTAACTGGTTACTTCATCAGCTGGAGAACAAGAGGAGTTTTCCTCAGCAGGAGGGCAAAGAAGACCATGAAGGGAACAGCTAACAGATAAGTAGCTTTGTGAGGCCAAGATTATCCCTGAAGGCAACAAGTACACCAAGGATTAAAATCCAGAGTTGTGAATTGTCCTGGAAACATGTTTTCCCACAGTCATGACTCCCTGTGAGGTTTTAATATATATATAACCATTCTTCTTCCTCTTAGATACTTTATATACTGGTGGAAAAGGGTGACGGGCTCTTGGTTGAACTGTGATGCCCTAATAATCCTCGATTATGCTTCCTATTGAGTAACTGTGATTCATGACCTCTGCTTTTGCCTTCCATAGAATAAATGCTAGAATTTTTATGACTTTTGTCATGTTGTTTACTATTTACTCTTTGTTTAAAGGTTAATGGTATTGGGGTGACAGAGATTGTATAAATGGGAACAGCATCAGTGGGGTTTCTCAGAAACTAAAGTAGCAAGTAGTAGGAGTTTATCTCTTCCATATCAGGGTTACCCTTCTTGGCTTTGGGAATAGAGAAAGTGGTGAGTTGTAGTCAGATGATGTACTCCCTTTCTGCGAAATTTAGATTTATTAAATTTAAGTGAATTCAAGTTGAAGTGAATGAGTTTTTCCAAAGAATAGAGTTCTCTCCATGTCTTTCTTTGCTATATTCATATAGAAAAAATTTAAGTTTGGGGAAATCCCATAATCCTTTTTCTATTCACTTCTTATTATGTACTTTCATTCTTGTTAGCACTTCTAGGGAATGGGAACTAAGAAAGAAAGGAACCAGTTTCAGCCTATGAAAATGGCAGAAAAAGAAAAAAAAGGACCTTCATAATGCATAACATAATGCATTGTAATGTGGTTCCCAATGGAAGTGCATGTTGGCATCCTATTATTGAATCTCTCAGTGCCACAGTCAACTCTCTAAAAGGTATGGAGTGAATTTGGAACCCAAAGACTCCTGATTGCAGAGCTAGCTGTAATATGCTGTGTCAGAAATATGAAGCAAAAGCAATCTCATTCTCCATAAATGGCCTCCCAGCTGGATAACCATCAGAGGAATTTATTTTTACTAATACTCTGTTTTGATACCTCTATTTCCTTATTTGTAAAAGCAAAGTTTTGAACTAGATTGACCCTAGGCCCCTTCCAGCTCTCATTGAATAAAATTAACATGACATTTCTCTTGAAGAACTTTAATTTGTCATCAGTCTGAGTTTTCTGCTCTTTCTGTGAATAAAATTCACATCCTATAATGGCTTTAGTCTTTTTCTTTTTCTGTTACACTCTGGTATAGTTGATACACGCTCTATTCAAGCATAGACCTGTTTTAAACATCATTACTTAAATGAAAAGCCTCTGTACTACCTGTGGACATTTTATATCATTTCTAGATGGATGTTCTTACATGAGTTAGCTGGACTGAGATTGAAAGCCTTCATTTTTCTGTAGCTTTCCTTGAGGATGCTGGTTCTTTCTCTACTTCTGACCTCTGGGTTCGTTGTCATTTCTTGCTGCATCCATAAGCCCATGTGGAAATCCCAGAAGTTAATTCATCTATACCCTCGTCCCATTGCTTGCCTTTCAGTTGGGGCTGTTCAGCCACCTGGGTACCAGCTTTTGCCAGTTTCCTGTGTATTCTTCCCACATAGATTCCCTGACTAGCACTTAGCCAACCTTATTTATTTCCTTTGAGCTGAGCGGATTCTGCTGCCCACCTCATAGGGTAGGATCTCCAAAAGACTGCTATTTCCTCATAAGTTTTCTCAGTTCTGCTCTACCAGAGTGAAATATTCAATCTTCCATAAGAAATTAAACCTTCCTTTCAGAGAGGCAAACCTGTGAGTTCAGACCTTTAGGTTCTTGTTTTTTCTTGGACCACAGATGACAAAGAGGATGGTGTTGGGATGGAGGCAAAAAATCTTGAGAAAATAAGATAATATTTGTAAAGTGCTATATAAAGGCTTGCCATCATCATCATCATCACCATCATCATCATCATCGTTGTTGTCATCATTATTGTTGTTAAATGACTTTCCCAAGGTCACACAACTAATAATAATAATAACAAGAGTAATAGCTAACATTTATCTAGCACTTTCTTTGCTAAGTGTTTTATGATTATTATCTCACATGTTCCTCAAAACAACTCTGATAGGTAGATGACGTTATTATCCCCATTTTACAGATGAGAAAACTGAAGCTAACAGAGGTTAAGTGTTTTTCTTGGCATCTAGTAAGTGTCCGAGGCAGGATGTGGACTCCAGTCTTCTTGACTAGGTTGTGTGTTATTACTACACTTAATATAAATATATAAGTGCTTATATATAATTAAATATAGCTACATAAGTGCTATTATATAATAATATATAATATAAATATAATATGTAATGCTGTTATTATTCTTGTTGTTGTTAAAACAACCACACGTTTCATTCATTCATTTTATTCATTAAGCAAAAATAAATGCTCTTTATGTGCCAGACTCTATGCTATGCTCTGGTGATTCAAAGACAAATGAAATTCTGCTGAGGGCAAGGGTATGTGCCTAGGTGGGTAAAAACAAAGCACAGGGAAAAGAATGCAAAACAATTTCAAGAGAGTTGGGGGGCAGGACTGGAACCAAGAAAGCCATAATGTATGAGTTGACCTCAACTGAGTTTTGAAAAGAATTATGGATTCTAAGAGCTGGAGGTGAGTAGGGAGATCAGGAGAAGGGATAACCCAAGCCAGATATGGAGATGAGAGATGGAATGTCACAGACTGGGAACATCAGATAGACCATCTTGGCTCATCCATATTGCACAGGAGGGCGAGTAATGAGAAGATAGAGGAAAGCCTGACTATGAAGGGTTTTAGAGACTGTCTTTTATCCCAGAAGCAATAGGGAGGTATGGGAAATTTTTAAGAAAGGATGTGATGGGGCTAAACCTATGCTTTTCGTAGATATCGATTTGGCAGCTTTGGGTAGAAATGGTGGATTGGAAAAGGGGGCAGCCTGGAAGCTAGAAGCCAGTTTGGAAAATCATTGGCAAGAGGGGATGAGGACTTGAACTAGGGATCTTAATTTTCCCAACTGAACACAGATGCATAGGGTTTTTCTGTTTATTTGTTTTCTCAACTGCTTTTGTCGCCAAGAATGTGGATTCCCCTGGGTAGCTGGTTTGAAGCCTGGTTTTAGAATTCTTCATTGTATGCTATAAAAAGCTCTTGCAAACTTCAAATGCTTCTGCAAAAGTATAAAAGGAGTTTTGAAAAAATACAAAATAACCACCGAGCTCCTAATTATGTTTATTTTTGCTTTGTTACCAAGTCTATTTTCTGCCTCTTGGACAGACGGCAGTGCTATAACGAGATATGACTTCTTAACACACTTGGCATGTGCTGTGTCAGGTGACATTCACACACATTAATTTAATTTTGGACGGCTTTTTCCCTTTTTCTTGGTATATAGAGAAAGTGCTTTCTGTACACAAACACACACATGCAAGGCAAGCTTCGCACAATACTTTTACAGTATACAAAATGCTTGATAAGAGAGCTGAATTTTGAGGCTTGAGTTCAAAATCCATCTTCCGTAGGACTATAGGTTAGTTGTTTTACTACTTTTGGACTCAGTTTACTAGCCTGTAAAGTAGAGAAAATAATATTTCTATTTCTTCACAAGTTATTTATGAGGAACATCCTTTATAATGTAAAGTGCAAAAACTTAAATATTATGTAAATGAGATTATGTACTATTCTAAAATTTCCAATCAGTGCATGTAGATAGTCCAGATTATATTGATTATGCAATATTATATAATCAGGAGTTAATAAACATACAGCCTTTTCATTCTCCTGAGGTCTAGGGAGGTTAATTGGAAAAGAGAGATTTTTTTTTCTGTCCTCAAGAGGCTTATGTCAGAGTCAGGAAGATAAGAATAACTGCCCTAACATAATAATAAGCGATTGCTGGAAGGAACAAACAAAATACTGTATATAAAATGCCACAGAAACTTTAAATATGAATGCCAATATTTTCCTGTTATGATAGGGGAAGTAGCATGGTATAGTTGGAGAAGGCACTCCAATATGTTTGCCAAGAAAACCCCAAGGACATAATGGTCCATGGGATGATAAAGAATTGAATACAACTGAATGAATAATGATGACAAAAGCATGGTGTAATGGAACCAATATTGGATTTGGAATTATAGGATCTGGATTCAAATTCCCTCTGTTTATTATGTTAATGACCATGGGCAAGTCACTTAATTTTCCCCAGCCTTGGTTTCCCCAGTCAATAAAATGATATTGGTCTAGATGTCCTCTGAACATTCTTTAGGTCTAGACCTATAAAACAATCATTTCTTGACTGTATGACCTTGGGAAAATTACGTAACCTTGACAAATTGGGGCTCAATTTCCTCACAAGTAAAAAGAAAAGCTTCGATTATATGAATTAGGAGGTCCTTTCCAGATCTCTTTTTCTGATACTCTTCTTATTGGCTAAATTATGTGAGTCATACTATAAAAGCTGAAGTGGTTTAGAGAAAGATAAAGGGAGAGAGACTCAGACTTTCCACAGGGACTCAGAATTGGAAGGGACCTCAGGGACCAGGTAGCTCCACTTATTCTCAGAAAAGAATCCCTTCTACACATAGATGACAAAAGTTAAAACTTTTGAGTGATAAAGCAAAGAACTCCTGGTAAAGAGAATTTAGTATTTGCTGAAATAGTCCATTGCTTATTTGAATAGCTCTCATTTTCCATGTTCTTCTTGGCTAAATTGGCTAAACTTGGTTCTTTGCGATTTCTCCGCAATGAGGTCAAGAAAAACAAATTTGAATCCTCTACTATGGTAAAGTTCTTCCTAGAAATAAATAAAGTTCTTTATCTCCCCCATACCCTTCCCCCACCCCCATTTTTTTTTTTGTTATTTAGGCTATTTTTTGATGCTTCTATCTAAGTCATTGATAATAGAACAGAGCAAAGCAAAGATACCTCAGACACTCTGGAAGCCAGCTTCCAAGCTGACCTACAATATAATGAATCAACGAAGGCTAGAAGTCTTAGGGAAGTTGTCATGGAAGAGCTGGGACTTTATTCAGCCTTTGAAAGGTGAGCATCTGGATAGGTCCAGTAAAAAAGAGAGGCATTCTTAGTGTAGGGAACAAAAATAGAGAGGAAGGAATGAAGGTATTTTGGAAGGTATTAGACAATTATGCACAGGAATAGTAATTAGCATGGTATACTGTCAAAGATACTGGATTTGGAGTTAAATAACAAAAATTCTCAGCAATCTTATTTTTAATACCTGCATGAGAATGTATTTTTTAAATTTCTGTCTTCTGTGTATTAGAATTAATCAATACTGTTCAAAGGCAAAAGAGTGGGAAGGGCTAATCAATGAAGGTTAAGTGACTTGCCTAGGGTCACACAGCCAGGAAGTGTCTGAGGTCAGATTTGAATTCAGAACTTCTTCTTTACTAGCCAGGCTCTTAATCCAATTAGGCACCTTTCAGCATTGGTATCCTCCTTCATGAAACTAAGGGATTAGACTAGTTAAACTTAAGGGTCATACCTAACTCTAAAACTATGTTGATGCAATAATATATTTTTTATTTGATTATGTCTGATTTTTAAAAAAAGTATCTATGGGTGTTTGATACTTGAAATTGGAATGAGAGAGTTTAGTTTGTTGCCATGATCCAGGCATGATGATGATGACTGGAAAGAGAACCTCAGATTGCTCTCTGTGTTAGAATCAATACTGTGTATTGATTCCAAGAAAGAAGAGTGCCAAGGGCTAGGTAATGAGGATTAGATGATTTGTCAAAAGTTACACAGCTCCTAAGTGTCTAAGGCCATATTTGAACCTAGAACTTTCCATTTCTAGGGCTGATTCTCAATCCACCAAGCCACCTAGTTGTCCTTCTCTCTCATTAACTTTCTAAGAAAATAGACACATTTTTTAGATCCTTCAGATGAGTAGATGTGGTCCTTCAAATACATCATATTGGACAAAATGTTTTAAGAGGAACTAGGGCAAATCTCTGTACTCTGTAAGGATTAAGTCAGTCAATAAAAAGGATAAAGTCCCTTTAAGAATTAAAGTTCTACTGTGGGAGTAGAAACACAGAAGTAAAACAACTGCTTGATCACATGGCCTGATGGGAATATTACTGGGGATGTAGACACTAAACAATAACTCTAGTCCAACTATCAATAATATGGAATTAGGTCTTGATCAATGATACATGTAAAACCCAGTGGAATTGTGCTTTGGCTACAGAGGAATGGGGAGGTTTGGAGGAGAGGGAAAGAACATGAAACATGTAACTATGGGAAAGTATTCAAAATTAAAATTAAAATTAAAAAGAATTAAAGTTCTAGATAAAGGTCAGAGCAGATAAAATCTTTTAATGACTTTATACTCCCTAAATGGTAAAGTTTAGTGGGAAATATAGCCTGGCATTCAAGGTACCCTACAAACTTTTGCCACCATTTTTTCCCAACTTTGACCTGTATCATACTTTATGTTGCTCTCCAGCCAAAGTGGAATGCTCTCTGTCTTCCCTCACTCCATAAATACTTTCCTTATATAGTTTCCTACCCCTGAAATTCCCTTCTTCCTCTCCACCTTTGCTTGTTGAATTTCTTTCCCTCCTACAATACCGAACTCAACAGCTCTTAAGGTCCTTTTGGACATCATATAATGCTTTATTTCATATCTCATTTATTACTTCACAATTAAATGCCTACCAATGTGTCAGGTACTGGGCTTTATATTATATTATCATATTATATTATATATATTTAATATAATATAGGATTATATCATATAATATTATTATAAGGTCTTCATGGAGATTATAGACTAGTCTTGGGAGACAATATGTATTTATACATATATCATAAAAAGATAGAACTCTAATACAAAGTAGAGACTAGGGCTTGGGGGGAGTCATGGCTAAAGGGATTAGCTACAGCTTCCAGCAAAAGGTGGAATTTGAATTCTACCTCAAAGGAAACTAGGATTAGAGGTAGAGGTTGTATATGATGCTTAATTATATTTTTATCCTATCCTTACATTAAACTGGAAAGTCTGCATAGTAAGGAACCATTCCTTGATTGAAACTTGTTTGTTCTTCTGAGTCTAGCACAATAACTTACGTACAGTGAGTGTTTAATAAATATTTGTGAAAGAATTTTGAGTGCTATTTCAGTAGATCATTTAACTGTATTATGGTTATTTTTCATCCTCTGTGTTCAAACAGAATTGTTCTATGCCTCTCTTTTCCTCTGGATAAGGCTTTTGTTACCCCCCCACCTTGGTCCCTTCAGGCTCGGGCAGTTCTCTATATTTGATAATTCCTGATATCTCCATCTCAATATGTCTTTGCCTGCTCCTCTAGGAAGACTTTTTTGATTCCAGCAGGCTTTTGCCTTATTAAACCTCACATAAAACTGGCTTAACATTTCACCTCTATTTATCAAATTTACTTATTTACTTAATTTAATATTTATATCTCTCATAATTATTTAGGGGGAGTATCTTCATTCCCTCCTAGTTTATCAATCTCATGATGGCCCTGATGCATGCTTCAACTTGTCTTTCCCCTCTCTAACTGTCTTCTGGAACTACACTTGTTTTGGCAGTTAAGAAATCACCATTTGTGTCATTATATACTTGTCTTTTCTTCAAGAAACCATGTTCGCTTCATCTTTACAAGCCCTGAAGGAAGCTTATATTAGTCACCTGTTGTTAGTAGTAGCAGAGCCTGGAAAACTTAGGAGTTCCTGTTACTGAATAATGCATTAGATGATAATCCAGTAGTTCCAAAGGAAGTTAGATCACAAACAATTAATATATTAAATTCCCAGTTATTGAGAATCAAATAATGAGAATGCTCCGATAGCTTTATTTTTTCTCCTTAGCTTTCTTTTCCTCAGAAAGAGAAAAGTAAAGTAAAATCATCTGAAAAGTTTGGTATTTCAAATAACAAAGATTCATTTCAATAAACTTTTTTGAGGGAAGTTCCTGACTTCTTAAATTTTCTCCATCTGCTGTTTTTGTTTCTTTTGTTTAGTAGTTTAAGTCATGTATGTCCAAGTCTTCATAATGCCATTTAGGGTTTACTTTTGGCAAAGATACTGGATGGGGTTTGCCATTTCCTTCTCCAGCTCATTTTACAGATGAGGAAACTGAGGCAAACAGGGCAAATGACTTTGCCTAAAGTCACACAACTAATTTAGTGTCTGAGGTCAAATTTGAACTCAAGACTTCCTGACTCCTGGTTTCAGGACACTATCAACTTCCCAACATTTGCTATAAAGTGACAAATAGCATTCACAATGAACATAAATGCTGGTGAGCCAAGATGGCCCTTTGAATACATATAGTTGGCCTTAGAATCAGGAAGACTTAAGTTCATGGTCTGCCTGTGAGACATACCGATTGTGAGACTATAGTTATAGGATTTCATCTCTCAATGTCCCAGCCATTTCTTTAAGATTTTCAGTTACAGATGGGTGGCTGGTCTGGCTCAGTGGTGGGAAGTTTCCAGACCAGGAATTAGCTACACACGTGGAATCTCAGGTATGAATTTTCCCCATTGCTTTCCTCCTTTCTCTTTCTTTCACCAAAAAAACATTAGTTTGGTAATACCAGAACCTGAAGTGCCTTCTGAATCCTCAAAGGAAAAATTCCATTATTTTCATTGTATTTTTAGTTAGGTGTTAAGTTTTTTTTTCTCTTTAAAAATCCATGTATGACATGTTAAAGCACTCTTAGCTGTCCTCCTATTCCCAATATATTGCTTTAATATAGAAGTATCACATCAAACTTTTATATCAATGATAATCCTGAATCCAGTTTTTACAATATATCAAAGGTTTAATTTACATTAAGGGGAAAAATATGTTATCTGACGGTTTTAGAGAAGGAGAGCCAAAGTTTCCCCAATGGGATACTAGGTGACTGGAGTATATTACTGTATTAAGATGCAATTCCATTAAACACATATTGAATAAATTTCTGTATGAGCTAGAACACTATGTCTACACCTGCCTATGTTAGCAGATGGAACTATTGGAGGAGAAAGAAGTTTGGAGCCACTGATATCCATTCCAACATAAATGCATGAAACTTAATGCCTCAGCCTTTATTGTCACTGCCTTTGGCTCCTTGACTCTGCTTGTTAACTTGGGGTTGACATGTCAGGACTTTGAATTTCCCTAAATCAGAGGTTTGCTAGAGTTAATTCCAATTGGCTTTTGGTGGTCCTGATTGTTGAATTTTCAGTGTGAACACATACCTCAGAAATGGGGAAATTGGGGCTTGATTTATTTGTTGATTGTCTAGATTTAAATGATAAAGAAAATGTCAATAATTCAAGTTAAATTTAAAATTTGTCATGTGTGCATTTTTTTCTGCGAAAACTTTTTGTTAGACATTTCCTTGCACACCACCGCCCTCATGTCTCTTCTGATATTTATTACTTCCATTTAGATTCTTGGCTAAGGTTAGAAAATCTTTTTTTTTTCCTTTTGGTAGGTTGATGGTAGCTTTGGACTATGGCTCAACAAAAAGGGCTCTTTTTATCTTTGCTCTTCTGTTGTCAAAGGGTCCCTTTTTGATCCCTTCACATATGGCAGGCCCTTAGTGACCTCACCAGGAAATGCCTCTCACTTTCCTACCTATAGACTTTAGTTTGACCTTCAAAGCTACTATGGTGAGATAAAACACTATGTTAAATACTGTGGGAAATACAGAATGATAGGACTTTTTTTTGATGTGCCTATAGTCTAGTCAAATATCTTTCTCTATATATTTATATCTGTTTATAGATATACTTTCAATGAGAATATGTATAAAAACATAAAATGTACATAAAATGTTATGAATATGTATGTGTGCATATATATGTGTGTATATATATATATATATAACTTTTTGTTTATATATATATAT
>NC_058134.1:53500734-53513621 GCF_016433145.1 Gracilinanus agilis | reverse complement strand
CTCTTCTATCTCTAAAAAAAGCCTTTATTCATTTAAGTTGACATAACTACTAGTCATTACAGAACACTTTTCATAAGACCAAAAAATTTATAGGCCTAACCTTATTTGTATCATTTTTAGGTCTTATATTTATCGCTCTGACTTCACTGCTCTTATTCACCTCATCTTTGTTTACCAAGCCCAGTCTGTCTTTCTTCCATTTATCACATTTTGAAGCATTTCCACCATTTTGGTACTGAAGCATGTAAAGAAAGCATCTCTCACTGTCACTGGAAGGTCTTTCATCATTACAAAAACAAAGATTTTAGGGATGATTTCTCCTCCAAAGGGAGAAACGCAGCTCACCTCCTACATCCATTTGATATGAACATCAGTACTCCTTTGTTCTTTCTTAGCCATACTGCATGACCCTCCAAATATTTATTTTGTCTCTCTGTGCTAATGCTTCTCCCTCCAAAATGGCATAACATCCCTTCATGAAGCTGTTGTGGTATGTTTGCAAAGGCTTTGGTGAAATTCCAGTGTAAGGCTTTGCACAACTGCAAGGTTTGATACAAAGACAGGTGCTCACACTTCCAGTACAGATCTAATGCAACCTAATTCTCAAAGCTGATTCATGTTATAACTCCTCAAGCTTTCTCTCTATCTCCATTAACTCTCTTCCCTTCTCTTCTGCAGAAGTTTTAAGCTCAACTCCATCTGGGATTGTATGTTTTTCTACTCTCAGCTCTTCTGATTTTTCAGAGTCACCTGCTCTAATACAATCCTGATTTTCTTTCATTTTTATTATGTGTCTCCAGGGTAGTTTACATATCTGGTTTTGGCATCTTCCCTTCAGTTGGTCTGGGAATCATAAAATGTAGTCAGAAGAAAAAAAATTCAAGCTAGGGTCTTTAATTTTAGGGCTACAGAATTTTAATATACTTTTTCATCACACTGCTGCCATTAACAGGCTGTCTTCAAAATAGTAATCATCCAGATAAAAATTTTAAGAGTGCATCAAACATCCTATCCTTTCCCAGGACCCAAATGTTTAGTGTCCTGTGTGTGAAAAACTAAGCCATAAACAACATTTCTCTTTATATAAGTATCATATAAATAGGCTCAGATTAAAAACTGAGTTGCTAAGAAGTTTTAATTTTTTCAGAGTCTGGTGGAATCAATATAGTACTTTATTTTACCATAAAGTGCTTCCAAACATATGTATAGTCTTATAATTGGAAGTAACCTCAGAAATCTTCTTGTCTAACCCCCTTATTTTATATATCAGGTCGACAGAAGTAAAGAAATTTGTCCAAATTCATAGAGGCAATATCTAAAGCTAGGATTTCAGATCCAATATTCTTTCTACTGTATCAAACTGAATTTGACATTCACAATGAGCCTATGTGATAGGCAGGGCAGTATTTTTTTTTCCTATGTAAGAAAACCGATTCAGAGAAGTTCAGTGACTGAGGCCAAGTTAATCAAGGTATAAGAACAAGGAGATGTACCAAGGTGTGGTCAGTCCTTAAAAGTTCTAGCCATCATGTTTTAGGAAAGACAGTGAAAATTTGAATTATATACAGAAGAAAATAGTGAGAGGAAAAGAGACCACCAGAAAATTGGTTTTGGAATGAATATTGTTTCTACCTGGGCAAGAGAATATTCATTGGGGAAATAAAGGTCAAGTGCCTTAGAGGACAAGAAGAGCTCTTTCATAGAAAAAGAGTTAGATGTGTTTTATTGATCCCAATAAAGCAGAAATAGGAGCAATATGTAGATGCTGAAGAGAGGTTTAATTCAGTTTTATAAAAGGAAAAACTTCTTGACAGTGTAATAATAGCTAGCTAGCATTCATCTAGAACTTTAAGGTTTGCAAAGTTCTTCATGAATATTCTTCAAATGACCCTCACTATATCTTTAGGAAATAGTTGCTACTATTATTTCCATTTTATAGATGAGGAAACTGGGGCACATAGATTTTGTGACTTGCCCAGGGTCACATAGCAAATGCCTAAAGTTAGATTTTTAACTCAAATCTTTATTATTACAGGTCCAGAACAATATTCAGCTTCACCACATAGTTGCCTAGTTACTCCAAAGTAGAATAGGCTGTCAGAGGAGAGTATGGCTTCCTCTCCACTGAAAACCTTCAAGTGAAGACTGGATGACTACTTGCCAGAGATCTAATAGAGTAAATTCCCATTTGCCTCTAGATTTAACTACATAAATGGTGTCAAACTCTAACAAAAACAGGGGTTACTAAATGTTCATAAGGATCTCTGAAGGCCATATCTTGACCTAGAAATGCACCATTTAACATTATCTATGTTGCATTATATTTTATTTTATTAAATATTTTTCCAATTGCACTATTATCTGATTTGGGTCATTTTCTAGACTCATGCTTCTCCAATTTGATACCCTTCCATTATATAAAGGTCCCTGAGGTCCCTTTAAAATCAAAAGTTCTATCATTGCCCCAAATCACATGCCAAGTAAGTGATAGAACAGGGCTATATTATAAGGTTTTCTAGAACAAGTAAAATGTTTGTTAAGCTCCATGTAAATAAATATGATACTTAAAATCTATGATTAGCCTCACTTATATAAGGCAAAAATTATGTATATATACATATATATATATATAAACAAAAAGTAATTGTTGTTGTCATCTTTCAGTATTGTCCAAATCTTTCTCACCCCATTTGAGGTTTTCTTGGCAAAGATATTGGAATGGTTTGCCATTTCTTTCTCCAGTTAATTTTACAGATGAGTAAACTGAGGCAAACAGGGCTAAGTGACTTGCCCAAGGTCACACAGCTAGCAAAGTGAGGGTGGATTTGAACTCAGTTTCTCCTGACCCAATTATCCACTTCACCACCTAATTGCTCTAAATATCAAAACAAATCAGTATTTTTTTCACTAAATGGTATAGATCAGTGATGGGCAAACTATGGCCTGTGGGCCCCTTGAAATGTTCTATCCTGCCAGGTGACATTATTCCTAATCTGACGAATACAATGAGTAGGACACAATACAATGAAACTTCAAAAGAGTTGCCTTAGAAAAAGACTGACAGATGAGCTTTTCCTTTCCTTTGGCCCCCTCTTTAAAAAGTTTGCCCATCACTGCTATAGATAGAAAGTAGGGGCAGCTAGGTGGCAAACTGGACACAATGCTAGACCTGGATTCAGTAAAACCTGAGTCAAATCCATCCTCAGATACTTAAAAGCTGCATGACTCTGAGCAAGTCACTTAATTCTGTTTGCCTCAGTTTCTTCATCTTTAAAATCAATTGGAGGAAAAAAATGGCAAATGACATGTGTCAAAAAGGACTAAAATGACTGAGCAAATAGAAAGTATAATAAAATTTTGAAGAAGAAAAATGCACATGGTCTAATTAGGCAGTATTTAATGGAGATCTCAGAATAGAAAGAAACTTGGAGATAATTTATTCAACCACTAATTTTGAGGAAACTGAGGTCTAGAGAGATTATGTGATTTGCCTGAGGTCATATAAGTAATAAATAGCAGAGACTTGTTTGAAATTCAGATCTCTTGAATATAAATGCAGCTTTTTTAATTTACTTTTTTTACTTGAGTGTCTTGAAGAGAACATAAGATTTGCATAGAAAGTGAGAAGAGATGAAAACATTGGCATTATAGGAAGTGGATTATCACTGAGTAAAGGCAGAAAAGAGGGAATGAGTATGGTTTGTTAAAGGGAGAGATGATCCTACCTGAAACAAGACTTAGTTGTAAAGGTTTAGGAAATTAGGCTAGAAAAGTCAAAAGAGAGAGGGTTGATAATGGAGAGCACAGACTGGTTGGGAGATTATCTTCTTGGCACTAAAGAGCTCTGGAAAGATTTTGATTGATGGAATGACATGAGAAAAATGATATTTCAGGAAAATAATCCTGACGATAGATAATAGGGTTAGAATGGGGAAAAATCAGAGAATAGAATGCCAGGTATAAAAATATATTGGGCGATTCAGGAATAAGGCGATACGGTTTGGAGCATGGAGGTAACAATGAAAATAAAGAAGGTATGAATGTGAGTAATATTTTGACAGTCAGAGTAAGTATCTAGAAAGAGAAGGTGAACAACAGAGTGATTGTTGGAAAGATGTCAAGAAGAATGAGAATTGAGAAAATGCTATTAGATTTAGCAATTCAGAGATCATTGGCAACTTTCAAGAAGGCAATTTTGCTTGAATAAGGAGTCAAGGATAAAGGTTGAGAATTTGAGAAATTGGAAGGATTAGTGGTGCTTTGACATAAATAAGGTGCTTTGAATAAATAAGTTAGAACAAGGAATTGGTTGTGGGAGAAAGAGACTGTTAGAATAGTTACAATGGAAATCACAACCCACCCAATATGTGATCATGTGTAATGTCGATACTTCTTACTTTTTTAAGAAAAGAAAAGTGGTAGATGTGAGACAGTATCTTATCTAATATTATCCCAGAGGGAAGAGTTTGTCTACCAATGGTCATTTGTGGAGGCTACTCGGTGATCTGGGTAGGAGGGGTGGGTCAGAGTTAAGGAATGGGAATGCTGGGGGTGGGATGAGGAATTTTGCCTCCTTAGTTAATTCAGGTATCTGAATTGTTCTTGGGTTATGTCTTCCCTGAGGATCGGAGTTCAAATGCTTAGAGTGAAGGAAAGATGCACTACAATGGGTAAAGAAAGGCTGGTGGCATGGTTGTAGTCACACAGTTTCACAAGACTGTGATTGGCTATTTTGGAAAGGATGAGATGTAAATCAACAACTTTTGGGCTCAAGCCCTATTCCCTTAAGGGGCTGAAAACATTTATTTTGGAGACCATCATCTGAGATGAAGGAGGGAGTTATATCAGAGATAATTACAAGAAACTGATTTTGAGTAACTTTGAGAAATGGTGCCAGTTGATGGGAAATGACTGAGGAAGACTTGTTTTGTGAAGTAAAGCAAGGACAGAGTTTGTGGTGATAATAAAATATCGAAGTGGAAATGTATTATTGGATATGTTTCAGTATCAACATTTCCAAGTTCCAGGTGAACCCATGGAAGCTTTCTGGCCATGTGTAACTCATGGTTTGAAAAATTATAGTAGGGATATCAATGGGACTAAGAATGGTGAAAGGGTCATTGGATTTTGAAAGGAGGTGGGCATTACTGATGACTTTGAAAATTACAATTTCAGTAAAGGGATGCATTGAATTTCCAAGAATTAAGGAGGGAGGTCAGATGAGGGTATGGAGGCAAACTCTCTTCTCATTCCAAACCCCAAATTCATTTGTAAAGTTTGCCATTAAAAAGGAGAGTAATAAAGTAGTAACTGGTGAGGGAAATAGGGTAAGATAAGCAGACTTTTAAGTACAGGGAAACTTGTACATTTTTTAAAGCATTTTTAACTTTCCCTTAAAATAGAGGTTCTTAACTTTTCTGTGTGCCATGGCAGTCTTTTTTGGCAGGCTGAGACCTATAGACCTCTTCTCAGAATAATGCTTTTAAATGTATAAAATAAAATGGGATTCCAAAGGAGACCAATTATATCAAAATATAGTTCTAAAATTATTTTTTAAAACCAAGGTCATGGTCTCTAGGTTAAGAACCAGTGCTCTAAATGATCACAGAAACTTTTAGCTATGCTTTGAGTCATGACTCTCTGAATTACTCAAATTTTCCATCCTTCTAGAGTTAGCCCATATCTCTGACATTAACAGTGGTTGACATATCAGTGTAGTGTAGCTATACAGCCTCGTTGTTTTAGCGTATTACATAATAATGACCTAAAAGTTATTGCACTTCCCTATTGAATAGATTTAACAAATTGATTTCTGAATCTTTCAGAGAACTCACATTTAGGTACCATTTTAATATTTGTAAAATTATTTCTCTACGCTTGTCCTCCCTGAGAAATGGGTATTATGAATTTCATTATCCTCATCGTTTTCCCACAGATAAGGTCTTAAAGAATTTATGTGGCTTAAGTACCCATGGCCACATAGTAATGTGTTTCAGTGGCCAAACACAAACTCAGTTGTCTTGACTTCCAAACTAACATTCTTTCCTTTAACAAAGATGAGACCCACCACACCACTGAGTTCATTCCAAACAAGATTAAAATGGAATTGGGAAATATTGAACAAAATAAATAAAATATAGTAGAGTATAAAGTCTCACTTTATAGCTATACACTTTATATCCTATACATAGGATCATTATTGAGGTTAATTGTCTTATTTCTATTTGACCTTGACAACACTGCTCTATACCATGTTGAATTGTGATACTGTTTTGAAAAACAATAGCATGGAGAAAAATTATGCATACATGTATATACATTATATGTATACGTGTAGCTATATGTCTATAAAGTATGTATGTGTTCACACACATATAATATATGTAATATGTAATTATATATATACATATTATATATATGTAAAATTTTATTTGATGACAAAAGTGCAACTCACAATGCTATTAAGAGACCCACCTTCTAGGAATTGTAGAGGAACTGACCACTCTGTCAGATAATTTATGATAAAATCAGTAACCTTTCTTCCCTCCATTTGGAATTGTTGAATGTGCTCAAATCCAAACTACCTTTTAATTAAACCAAATTAATGACAATATCATTTCTTAGTATGAGGAATTTTGATTAGTTAGGTAGGCTTTGGGATCATACGGTCAATCTAATTGTTGAGCCATTCCAAATATCTTATCAAGAAAAATTACAAATTCTTAACACATGAAAAATCTTTATTGGTTTAATATAAAATTGAGATTTTCCTATTTCATTCAGATCTACCAATATAATAGCATTGCTTCCATTTCAACATCCAGTTCATATCTCACCAAAGCCTTGTCCAATGGAAAATCTAAATCCTTGTTGCTTTTCTGTGACGCAGACATAATGATTTTCAAAAGAAGTACTGGTTGAAAATGTTGCCTTGGAAACATTAATGGATAAAATCAAAGCCATTTTGCCATTAACACAGGTGGTAGTATCAGATTAGCTTTAGAAGTTAGCTATTTTGAGAGCTTTCTAAGACTCTGGATGGTGAAATATTGGGGAAAAAACTAAATATAGCTATTGTTCAGCAGTTAACATGCATTAGACACTCCTTGGGACACAAAAATATAACTCTTACTACAGAGAGTTTATAATCTAGTAGGAGAAATGAAGCAATAGAATTACAGAGGAAATAAAAAATTAATGAAAACAAAGTTTAATTATTTTTTTGAACACCTAATTCCGTGGACACCTGAACTTAATCTACAGACTTCTATATGAGGTGGAACTGAATTCTACCCAAGAAATATTGAATCAGAGGTTCACTCAGGAAAACAAAAACTTTTGCACTTGTCTTGACAAGAGAAAATGGAAAGAGCTGAGATAGAAGAGTAGGGACACTTAAAAGAAATTGCATAAGTGAGGTTAGCAGCATTCCAGATGAAAGGAGACTTGAAGAAATCAAAACTACCAATAAGCACATGAAAAAGTGTTCTAAATCCCTCCTCATTAGAGAAGTACAAATCAAAACAACTGTGAAGTACCACCTTACACCTAGCAGACTGGCCAATATGGCAGCAAAGGAAAGTAATAAATGTTGGACAGGATGTGGCAAAATTGTGACACCAATACACTGCTGGTGGAATTGCAATTTGGTCCAACCATTCTGGAGGGCAATTTGGAATTACATGCAAAGGGCTTTAAAAGAATGTCTATCCTTTGACCCAGCCATCCCACTCCAAAGAGATAATGAGGAAAAAGACTTGTACAAAAATATTTATAGCTGCACTCTTTGTGGTGGCAAAAAAAAACAACTGAAAATTAGGGGATGCCCTTCTATTGGGGAATGGCTGAACAAATTGTGGTATCTGATGGTGATGGGATACTGTTGTGCTGAAAGGAATTATGAACTGGAGGAATTCCATGTGAACTGGAAAGATGACCAGGAATTGATGCAGAGTGAAAGGAGCCTAACCAGGAGAACGTTGTAACAAAGATGAAAGGAGCCTGAGAGCAAAGAATCAATACTCCTGGATTTTCATGAATGAGTGAGCAGGAGAATGGTAGTGCCATTAAAAGAACAAGAAGATACATTAAGACAGACTTGAAAAGGATACTTTTAGGATTGAAATATCTTTTGAGTTTGAAGTGGTGGTAGAACTTCCAGGGAAGATGGGTGATGGTTATCTGGAAATATAGGTTTGGATCCTAGGAAAATAGTGGGAACTAGAGGTATAGACTTGATAATTAACCACACAAATGTTAAATTGTGAATGTAGATGCCCTCAACTTATTAGTAACCTAGGAGCATGATTCATCTGGTAAATACTTGAGGTATGGAAGCTTGAGAAAGAAGACTATTTGAGTATCCAGTGTGGTGGATAATAGGATATCAATTAGAGGGAGGCTAGGTTGAACAGAGATTTTATGGTACAGATTTATAGTGGTTTAGTTGGCCATGTTCAGTGATTTCCTCCTTCAGTTCTTAGCAGTTTGACAATAGAGACAGATCAATTAAATGGTTTAGGTTGAGGATAAGCATAGTAGAAAGTTCAAACTCTGATGAATTCTAAGGTGGCAGCAATTAAACCATTGAAGAAAAGGACCATGGATCCACATTGGACAAGGTATAAAAGAAAAGCTATAAAAGGGCAATGAGGTGGCATAGTGGATAGAATGCTAGGTTTGGAGCTAAGAGGAACTGAATTCAAATCTAATCTTAGAGACTTTAGTCTGTGTGACCCTGTGTAAGTCTCTTAACCTCTATTTGTTTCTTAGATCACTAACAAAAAGGTGATCCACTGGAGAAGGAAATGGCAACTGCTTTACTATCTTTGCCAGGAAAACCCCATGAACAAAAATCCATGGTGTCACATTCAGACACAAGTAAATGACTGAACAAAAAGTCATTTAAAAAGACTAATAGACTGATGGTATAAAGAGAAATTGAAGCACTAAAGGTCACAATTTAAATAAAAAACAGGTTCTGGCATATGAGGGATGAGAGGAAATAAAAAGACAGGAGAACGTGTCAGAGGCTAGAATTCAGAATATCAGAGGCAAAATGGTTTTCAGTGAGAACATAAGACATGTCCACGTAGGTAACTGAATGTCCAGTAGGTTTCTTAAACTCAGCATGTTCAAGACTAAGCTCATTATCTCTCCCCTTCAAGCCTCCCTGCCCCTCACCTCCCCTATTACTATAGAGAGTTCTAAAGCTCTCAGTCTTACAACCTAGACATCATCTGGTTCTCCACTCTCTCTCACCCCTCATATCCAATCTGTTGCCAAAGCCAATTGATTTCACCTTTGCAGTATCTCTCAAATAAGCCCCATTATCTCCTCTGACACTACCAACCCCTTGATGTAGGCTCTCATTATCTCATCCTTGGATTATTCGTGGTATCCTGCTGATGTGTCTGCCTCATTCCAGTCTCTCCCCTCTACAATCTATCAGTCACCAAACTGGTTTTTCCTAAGTCTCAGGTTCAGTCGTATTCAATCAACTCGAGTGGCTCCCTGTTGCCTCTAGGTTCAAATACAAAATGCTCTTTTGGGCATTCAAAGCCCTTTATTACCAGCTCCCTCCTCCCTTTCCACTCTTCTGATACCTAACTCCCCCATATATATTCTGTGATCCAATGACTCTGGTCTCCTGGCTGTTCCTCAAACAAGACATTCCATCTCTTGGCTCTAGGCTTTTCCCTGGCCATCTCCCATACTTGGAATGTTCTCCCTCTTCCTCTCTGCCTACTGGTTTCTCTTGACTTCCTTCAAGTCCAAACTAAAAGTCCCATTCTCTATAGGAAGCCTTTCCCAACACCTCTTCATTCTTTTACCTTCCATCTTTTAATTAGGAGTTCTTTCATCCTAATTTAACAGATGAGGAAACAGACAGACAATGCTTAAGTGGCTTGCTCAAAATAAAACAGTTAGGAATTGTCTGAGGCAGAGTTTGAACTCAGGTTTTCTTGACTCCAGGGCCAGCAGTCTATCTGTTGCATATCTTGCTTTTTTCTTGACCAAACTGAGAGCTTATTTTCAGTTCCTTAGTTTAAGAGTTTCAGAAGGCAAGACCTATGAAATTCCCAGAGATGGAGGTCAGTGGTCCGAGTCTTGTTCAATGACTCATTCCTACTTGTTAGAAATTTGCCTCTAGTGATCTATTTGAGAGCAGGGTCATTCATAAATATTTTATAAGATACTTTTCCAAGACCTATGCCTTGTAAAAGGAGAAAAAAATTCTCCTTGGTCATTTTTATTTTAGGATGAAGGGATATAAGTGGACATTTCCATTCTAATACATGTCCTGTCCTTTTGCCTCTCAATTCTTTGTGATTTAAAAACTCAGAATCAGTAAGTCTTTTAGGCCCATTTTCGATAGGTTCTATTCAATGGAATTATAATATCGTGTTTACCAGGGTTCTCTTATTAGCAACTGCTGGAAGCTCTGATTGCAATTCTTTGTTTCACTTATTAATTTGTCTTAAATGGTAGAATTTTGCCACCCTCTTTTAGAGTTAGTCCATGTTTGGATAGTAAAGTATTAAGTCAGGCAATAAAAAAAAAAGAGCAAACTAAGTTTATGGCTTATGTGTTAAAATTAAATAGGAAGTGTTTTGTATAGTAGGGAGATGGCAAAGTAAAATTAAGTCCCAGCATAGAACTCTGGAGAGTTAGATTAAATCTGTGATGCATTGTGCTGTGTGAGTGGGAAAGAATGATTCCTGCATATGTTTTATAACATTGCGCCGGAAATGCTGTTGCTGCGGCAGCAGGATGGGGAATACAATCAGGGTGTCTGAAACCAGTGCCTATTTATCTTAAATTAATCATTTTCTGAGTAGGCAGATGATATCCTGGTGCTGGATGCCAATGCCTTTTTATTCATGCTGTAGATAAAACTGGAGTTCTCTTGTGTTAGTGAGAGCTGTAAAATATAGGGGGACACACGCTCTAAATCTTGGTGGAAAATTAACTGCTTTCTACGTGTTGTACATCATGTAAAATCCTGAGGTTGGTTAATAATTGGGTTCTGGATAAAACCATTGGAACCATTGAGGCCAATTTACTTCTTGGCTCTGAGGACAGGGAGTAAGGAAATGTTTCCTCCCTAATGAAGGAGTGGAAAACTCTCTTTTCTCTCCCCCTTTCCAAGCCTTTACTGGAGTCAGGCTCATGGAAAATGCAATAGAAAAATGTGCCCCTGAAAGCAGAAGCTTGTCCAGGCTGGATTCTCAGCTTATTCTTAGGGAGGTCACCTGCAGGCTTGGGTCAGTGACCAGGCACAAATGTACTTGGCCCCCTGCCCTTGCTGCAGGTGGTCTATGGTACCCAAATACATTCTTTTCCGCTCTTATGTCCAGTGGAATGGAATTCTTGGCTGACTTGAGCAGCAAAAGAGATCCTTTCAGTGACAATGTATATAATACAGAGGAGAGGAAGATGGCCTTGAGCTCTAGGGCACTCTGCAAGCCAGCTGCTATTTAAATTGGGGTCTGAAAATTTAGCATGTTTATATGTGGATGTATGAGTATAAACATATATAGTATGTACATATATATAGTTAGGTATATACTGCCATATATAACTATATATGCCTACATATATTCTAGTATATAGATTATATTATATATTAGTATGGTATATGTAGTATTTAGATTACATTATATGTCAGTGTGTAATTTAGTATATAGATTATATTATACATTAGTATATGATATATAGTAGATAGTTTATAATATATATATTAGTATGTGATATATATAGTAGATAGATTATATTATATATTAGTATATGATATATGCAGTAGATAGATTATATATTACTATGGATATATGTAGTATATATTTATATTATATATTACAATGTGATATATATGTAGTATTTAGATTATAGTATATATATATTACTATGTGATATATAGCATATTATTTATTATATAGTATATTATATGTATAATATATAATATGTTATTATATATAGTATATTATTATATACTTAGTATATTATGATAATAGTATAATATATTATATACTTATGTTTGATATATATAACATAGATTATATTTTATATTAGTATGTGATATATATAGAATATATAGAATATTTTATATTCATATGTGGTATATATACACAGTAGATAGGTTATATTATATGTTCATGTGATATATACATTATATATTATATTATATATTAGTATATGATATATAGTAGATAGATTACAAATATATATTAGTGTGTGATATATGTAGTAGATAGATTATATGTTACTATGGATATATATAGTATATAGATTTATATATTATGTATTACAATGTAATATATGTAGTATATAGATTACAGTATACATTACTATGTGATATATAGTATATATAATATATTATATACTTGTGTTTGATATATGTAACAGATTATATTATATATTAGTATGTGATATATAGTACATATAGTATATTTTATATTCATATGTGATATGTATATATATACAGTATATAGGTTATATTATATATTAGTGTGATATATAGTATATATAGAATATTATGCATTAGCATGTGAAATATAGCATATAGCTTACATTTTATATTAACATATGTTATATATAGTGTATATATAGTCATATCTAGATATACATGTGCACACACATATATACCTATACATAAATTTATATAGCTATATATGTGTGTATATATAATTAATTTTTATATTTTTTTCTATAAAATTTCTGTTCAATGGAACTACAGTACAAGCATGTTCTCCAGGCCTGCTTATTAGGAGCTTTTGGAATCCATGATTGCTATTCTTTGTTTCACTTATTAATTTGTCTTAGTAATATAATTTTACTCCTTTCTTTTAGAGTTAGGCTTTATTTGGATAATAAAGTAAAAAGTTAGG
>NC_058134.1:53444539-53499297 GCF_016433145.1 Gracilinanus agilis | reverse complement strand
GAGTATAAACATATATAGTATGTACATATATATAGTTAGGTATATACTGCCATATATAACTATATATGCCTACATATATTCTAGTATATAGATTATATTATATATTAGTATGGTATATGTAGTATTTAGATTACATTATATGTCAGTGTGTAATTTAGTATATAGATTATATTATACATTAGTATATGATATATAGTAGATAGTTTATAATATATATATTAGTATGTGATATATATAGTAGATAGATTATATTATATATTAGTATATGATATATGCAGTAGATAGATTATATATTACTATGGATATATGTAGTATATATTTATATTATATATTACAATGTGATATATATGTAGTATTTAGATTATAGTATATATATATTACTATGTGATATATAGCATATTATTTATTATATAGTATATTATATGTATAATATATAATATGTTATTATATATAGTATATTATTATATACTTAGTATATTATGATAATAGTATAATATATTATATACTTATGTTTGATATATATAACATAGATTATATTTTATATTAGTATGTGATATATATAGAATATATAGAATATTTTATATTCATATGTGGTATATATACACAGTAGATAGGTTATATTATATGTTCATGTGATATATACATTATATATTATATTATATATTAGTATATGATATATAGTAGATAGATTACAAATATATATTAGTGTGTGATATATGTAGTAGATAGATTATATGTTACTATGGATATATATAGTATATAGATTTATATATTATGTATTACAATGTAATATATGTAGTATATAGATTACAGTATACATTACTATGTGATATATAGTATATATAATATATTATATACTTGTGTTTGATATATGTAACAGATTATATTATATATTAGTATGTGATATATAGTACATATAGTATATTTTATATTCATATGTGATATGTATATATATACAGTATATAGGTTATATTATATATTAGTGTGATATATAGTATATATAGAATATTATGCATTAGCATGTGAAATATAGCATATAGCTTACATTTTATATTAACATATGTTATATATAGTGTATATATAGTCATATCTAGATATACATGTGCACACACATATATACCTATACATAAATTTATATAGCTATATATGTGTGTATATATAATTAATTTTTATATTTTTTTCTATAAAATTTCTGTTCAATGGAACTACAGTACAAGCATGTTCTCCAGGCCTGCTTATTAGGAGCTTTTGGAATCCATGATTGCTATTCTTTGTTTCACTTATTAATTTGTCTTAGTAATATAATTTTACTCCTTTCTTTTAGAGTTAGGCTTTATTTGGATAATAAAGTAAAAAGTTAGGGATAAAGAGCAAATGAGCAAATCAAATTTATATCATATGTATGCCATAAATGTGTGTGTGTGTGTGTGTGTGTGTGTATATGTGTGTGTGTGTGTGTGTATGTACACACATATATGTATGTATAGATACCCAAACACACCCACAAGTGTATTAATACATAAATAATACACATACACATATATAAAATTGATCATATCTACTCCTCAATACATCCAGGGATTCCCTATCACCTTCAGGATGAAATAGAAGACCCTCTTTGCCATTCACAACCTTTCATAGGCTAGCTGCTCTCAGCCTCTCACTTTTCCAGTCTTCTTACACTTTATTTGCATTCTACTCTTCAGTCCAATGACCCTGGCCTCTCCATTCCTGAAACAAGATGATCCATCTCTTGGCTCACATTTATGTTTATAGATAGATCCATGGATTGATCAATAATGGTATTTCCTTTTGATTTTATCTTATGCATTTTTAAAAACATGAGAAGAGGTACACAGTCCATAGACTTCACCAGATTTCCAAAGGATTCCATTAGAGAAGAAGGTTAAGGAGCCCTCCTACAAGTCTCTGGGTTACCTAGAAGTTGTTGGCCTGTAGAGGAGGAAAGAGTGTCCCCATCTGGGAGTTCCCTATCCAGAGAGAATCATAAATCCACCTCCTTCCTTTGAGAGCTTGGACTTCTTTTGTATCTTTTTGTATCTCCAGAGGTTAGTATAGTGCCCCAAATACCAGAGGCATTAAATAAATGTTTATTGACAGACTGACAATTCCTTTCCTGATGTTGGAGAAAAAAAAATCTTAGGTTAGAAATCTAGTTTGTCTTCCACCAACTTTCCAAGGGACCCTTTGAGTGATAGATATTAAAGCTAGAAGATACCTGAGAAACAATAATAACTGATATTTATATGATTTTTGTAGAGTACTTCCTATAAATTATCTCATTTGGACCTCCAAAACTCTTTGAAATATAATTCCCTCTGTTCTATAGATGAGAAAATTATAGACCCATAGAGATTAAATGAGTTTTTAAAAATATTCATTAAGTTAATGTCACAAAGCCAGTTTTGACTTAAGTCCCTCCAGATTTGCCTGGTAATTTATTAGCTGGGCAACATAGTGGATGGGGTTCTTGACTTGGAATTGAGAAAACCTGAGTTCTAAATCTGCCTTACAAAATCACTTACTGAGTGAGTGACCTTTGACAAATCACTTAATGTCTCTCAGACTCAGTTTCTTCATCTGTAAAATGGAGATTAGGAGAGTTCCTACCTCCCATGATGGTTGTGAGATTGTAAAGTAGCATATGTAAATTGCTTTTTAAATTTTAAAGTTGTGTATAAATTGATCTTACTGGATGATGATGATGATGATGATGATGATGATGATGATGATGAAGAAGAATCCCACTGCTTGGTGTGTCTTGGAATCATCTAGTCATCATATGGACAAGGAATTGTTGGCTCATCCAATGTCACACATTTTGGTAAGTGGTGGAATCTACAATTCAAACCCAGGTCCTTTGATTCTTGGCTCCAAAGCACTTTTGCTTAAGCAGATTAGGGCTTCAGCTTTCTTCTCAGAATGAATAATCTGACCTGGGTGATTTCTACTAAAGGCACTTAAACAACTCTAATAGTTGATTCTACTAGTATTCTGGTTCACCATCTGCCCATCTTTTTCATCCAGGAGAACCTGAAAATTAGTTAGGAGATACTGGATCAGAGGGATGGAGAAGAGATGGGGAGAAAAATGATTTCCCCTTCCTCTTTCCCCTTCAGGGATACAATGATCTGGGATTTCTCTTTCTATCTTTTGCCATTGGGCTTTATTGGTAGCATGAAGAAATATTGATGATTTATGTATGTTTATTTTATGTCCTGTGGATACAATGATCTGGCCAAGGATGTGGTGCAACCATCTGGTTGTTATATTTTCAGTGTGAGTTTTTACTCCTTAGGCAAAAGCTGCAAGTCAAGGCTTGATTTATTGTTAAGATGATTTCCCAGACTCCAGAAAGTAAATTAAACTTAAAAGTGTGTTGTGGGTTTTGGGAGAGCTGGTTGTTAAACATTTCTCAGTATACCTCTGCTTCCCACTCTTTCTCTACTCACACCTCCAATCATGTGTCCTTGTAGTTGTTCTATCTAGAATGTTGGGAATTCTGAGTGCATGGCAACAGAAATCCTCAACCAGATAAGATGTCATTCATGTGGTACTGGCCTTTCTCCTTAGAATGTTTTTCCTTCAAAGTCCTATAAATAAATCTCTCAAGATATATTTGGTGGGAAAAAGCTGATAACTGCAGCAGCAGCAGCAAATAGAAGGGTGTAAGGATGTTTAAGAAACAGCTAAAAAGGGAGTGGGTTGTACTAAGTTCAAAAAATTTTCCCATCCTTTGAAGTCCATTGTAAAGAATTCTTGGAGAATAAAAAACTATTCTCTAGAAGGCAAAAATACTAACTGAAAACTAGAAATTCCAAGAGCAGAGAAATTTTATCAAAAACTTGTTTTGGGGGGACATTCGGCTACTTTAAATTAGATCTGATTAAAATTTAGCTCTACTGCTCCTTGTTATGATCTGAATTATTTTTATGGAGAATTCAGAAATCCAGCATAGCTTTCCAAGTATTAGGTAGGCTAAATCATCTTCTATGGTAAGAACCTATCCTCTTCTTTCCATCTCCATCTTTTTAATCCAAAATTTGCAAAGGGAAGTGAGAAAACCCAGAAATGAAATCATATGCTAACACTGTTCTTTGACTCCATTTAATTTGCTTTTACTTAAATCATTTCCAAAACATCACTATTTAGTCTTTTGTGTATGAGTTGGCTTTGATCTAGGGGTTTTTGACCTGGGAACTGTGAGCTTGTATCTGATATTTTGACAAATTCATTTCAACATAATTGTTTTCTTCTGTAATCTTATGCATTTTATTTTATGCATTTTAAAACATTCTGAGTAGGGGTCCATGACACAAAGAAGTTTAGGAATGTTCTAGATGAAGCTTTTTGCATCTGTTGAAATCTGTGTTCTATTCGTTTCCTTAAAATCTCTAGGGAAATACGCTTTGTAATCATTTTTAGAAGCCTGATGTGAATTTCCACAATCTCTACAGTCAATGCATTTTTTCCCAAGTATTTAAGCAAAATTCAGGATGGTGCCTTTTCGGATTGTTTCTTTTAATACTATATTATCACACACAAGCACAAATACATTATTGTGAAAAACTATGAAGCTTATCATGTCTTTCCTCAATCTTGTTTAGGTTCAGTAATAGTAGCTGACCTTTATCCTCAGAGTGGTTAGAATTTTATAAAGTACTTTATCTCATGTGATTCTCCAAGCAACCCTGGCTTTTGAGATTTGTTTTATGGTTTGCCAATGACTATAAACATTTATAGATAATAGAGGGTGTCCCCAAAGTCTCAGCATTGTTTTAAGCTATTTAAAACTTCACTAAGGTTTTGGGGATACCCTATATAACATGAATGATTTTATTCGATCCTCCCAGTAAACCTGTGGGGAAAGTACTATCAGTTACTATGATGATTTCGGAGATGGCAAAACCGAAGAAAAACATTAAGCAAGTGTTTGAGTTGGGATTTGAACTTCTTATCTCCAAGTCTAGTAGTGTTCTGTTCCCTGTGCCACCTATATGCCTTAGAAGGTTAGTGACTTTTTAATCTTCTTTCTCAGGATGTCTTTTTCAAGCTTGTTTGACATGGAGGTCTTTTATCCTGTTTCTAGATGCTCCATGTTTTGAAACTCTAACAAAATTAGTAATTTTTACTATTTATATAAATTACAGAATTTATAAAAACCATAATTTTGAGGGGTGAAGAAGGTGGTGTCCAATACCTGATGGAGGGGTGCAGGAGAGACTTCAAGTAAAGTGAGGTACTTGAGCTGAAACTTAAAGGAAATGGAATTCCAAGAGGTGGAGGAGAAAAGGTATTCCAGGAATGGGTGATAGATAGTATGAAGACCCAGAAATGTGAGGTGACATGTCTTGAGAGGCCAGCTTTACTGGACCAAAGGATGCATGAGGGGTTGATATGTAATATGAATGGAAAGAAAGGCTTGAAATTCTTCCCGATGATGAGTCATTTTCTCTAAGGTCAGGAAACCAATGAGAGAATAATTCAGAAACGATGTCCTGCTATCTTATTTTAAAAAAAATGAAGATTCTGTTCAGACTACATTTAGAATAATTTAAAATCCATTAGTAAAATTTGCTATGTACTGTTTTATAATAAAAGATCCTTCTCTAGCATTACAATAGTATACTTAGGACAATATTACTGGGCAAAAAGTACAGAGGTCATGTCACTCATAATGAAATAAGCTATAAACAAGTTCTTTAAGGAAAACATTATTTTTTTTCCTTTTTTTTTAAACCCTTGTACTTCGGTGTATTGTCTCATAGGTGGAAGAGTGGTAAGGGTGGGCAATGGGGATCAAGTGACTTGCCCAGGGTCACACAGCTGGGAAGTGGCTGAGGCCGGGTTTGAACCTAGGACCTCCTGTCTCTAGGCCTGACTCTCACTCCACTGAGCTACCCAGCTGCCCCTAAAACATTATTTTTTAAAACCTAAGTTCCCATGGAAGCCATCTCATAATGACCTATATACTAAGTAGGCACTTAATAAATGCTCATTGACAAGAAATGGAACTAAGGATTTGGAGTTGGAAGACTTGTGTTCAAATATAGCACAAACTATTTAGTTACCTGTATGGCCTTGGGCAAGTTCTTATCATCCCTTGGCCCAAGTTTCCTTATAATGGGGCTGGATGCATAGCTTTCAATATCTCCATTAACTCTAGACATATGCTTCTAAGGGACTAAAATGATGATTTTCTTTGTAAAATATTTCAGAATAATGCTGAGCTTATAAATTGAGTATTGCAAACCGTTCACCACTGGTTCATTGTTTCTCATTCTCTTTGAGTACAAAGAATTTGTATTTCATTAAAGACTATAGCCTATCAATACCTAGTTATAGATCCTTATACTATTCTTATTTGACAGAGGGGGAAATGGTTTAGTTATTTTATTGAACTGTAATAAAATATATTTCAAAAATTCAAGTATTAGCTTAATAAAATGTTCTGTTTTTCCATTGATGGCAATCATTTTAATTTAGTTTGAGTTTTTTGAGGATCATACCCATTAAATTCACTCTTAACTAATATGCCCCTGCTGTGTGGGGAAGGTTCATCTGATATTTCATCAGCTGATTGATGGCTTCACAACCTCTATTATGCTCACTGACATTTCTAGTAATTAATTCATATGATTTGTTTTAATCATTTTGCTCAGATGGAGCTAGGAAGAAAAAATAAATATAATTACTTATTTTTATAGAACTTTTATAAAACAAATTAAATTGGTTATTTCAGACTACTCAATTTAGATCTAGAGTATATTTTATGGTACTGAATAACTCAGTTTGGCTTTCTACAGTGATGACTATCTTGGATCTCTTAGTTTTATGCTTCATAATGATGAGGAAGAAGTATTTTAAAAGAAAATATGTCCAGTCAAAATTCATTAACATTTCCCATTGATTGGATCTTTGCCTTTAATGTGTGGCTATCAAGTGTTAGTCACATAAATTAGTGAACATTTAGAAAACTCTTCTATACAAAAGTCTATGATGAACTATGAAAGATTTAACTAATCTCAGTGATACAATGATCCAGGACAGTTTTTGAAGGATTTATGACAAAGAATGCTATCCACCTCCAGAGAAAGAACTTTTGGCGTCAGAGGCAGATCAAAAAAAACTTAGCACGAGCAGCTCTTTTTATGGTGGAAAAGAATTGGAAACTGAAGGGATGTCCATCATATCGGGGGATGGCTGAACAAGTTGTGGGATATGATTGTAATGGAATACTACTGTGCTATAAGAAACAATGAGAAGGATGATTTAAGAAAAACCTGGAAAGATTTACATAAGTGATTCCCAAAGTGGGTGCCACCGCCCCCTGGTGGGTGCTGCAGCGATCCAGGGAGGCAATAATGGCCACAGATGCACTTATCTTTCCTATTAATTGTTATTAAAATTTCAAAAAAATTAATTTCCAGGGGGCACTAAGTAATATTTTTTCTGGAAAGGGGGCGGTAGGCCAAAAAAGTTTGGGAGCCACTGATTTATATGAACTGATGCAAAGTGAAGTGAGCAGAACGAGAAGAACATTGTACACAGTAACAGCAATATTATATGATGAACATTTATGAATGACTTTTCTATTCCAATAGAGTGATCCAAGAAAATCCTCAAGGATTCATGATGAAAAGAAATCATCTGCCTCTAGAGAAAGAACTAATGGAGTCTTAATGCAGACTGAGACATATTATATTCCACTTTATTTCTTCACTTTTCTTTTATTTGTTTGAATTCTCTTTCACAAAAGTGCTAATGTGGAAGATATTTTGCACTATTAAATATATGAAATCTGTATCAAAATTGTCTGCAGTTTCAGGGAATGGGAGGGAAGGGAGGAAGGGTGGGAATTGGGCTCAAACTTTAAAAAGACCAAAAATTGTTTTTTTTTAATATAATTGAAGAAAAAAAAGATTATTTAAAAGAAAAGAAAGCTTAGCTTAGCATAAAGCCTAGCTAAGCTAAATAATCTCAAGGAAATTTATCAATGAAAGCAGAAAGAGAAATGTGTTGTAGAAAGGAATGGATTAATCAATATCCATCCTTTCTTATCACTATTAATAGTTGTGCCACCACAATGAAACCTCTCTATCTTTAGTATCTGGAGGAGTATATGAGGAAGTGATAAGAAAAGAAGGCAATGCTTCTAATCTGGGTGAAATATAGATACCAGTCTAAAGAATTAAGGTAAGTACAAAATAGCCACTTAGACTGACAGTGATGATTTATGCACAGAAATGGTGTCTCCTTCCTTAAGGAGTTGTGTGATCAAAAAAGGACGGGTCCTGTAAAAGAGAATGAAAAATCCCCAGAGTCAACCTAGGTTTTGTACTGCAATCAGGAATAAAAGGAAGCATGGGGAAGATACTCTATGGAATATTTATGTAAATACCTGAATAAGTAATAATAAAAGCCATTTTGATCAAATTTGCAGGAGACACAAATATAGGAAGAAAAACTAATACAAAGAATAACTGATTCTGAATCCAAAATAATCTCACCCGCCTAGAATGTTGGGTTCGATCTAAGATAAAACGTATTGGGGAAAATGGAAATTCTTGTGTTTGAGTTCAACAAATCAAGTTTGTATCCCAAAATGGTGGAAGCATGACTAGATGGTAATTCATATGAAATATGAAAAGACTTAATGGATATTAGTGAGTTATAATCTCAATTAGATTCAGCAATTAGAATTGCTGAATTAGATTAGATCTCAATTAGATTTCTCATATGGTCACCAACAAAGCTGAATGGCAAATTCTGCTAATTTAGAATCGTTGTCACTTTAGGTAAGTGACAGCTTTTCTGGCCAACAATTTCCTTATCTGTAAAATGTAAGTATGTGACTAAATGCTCTCTGACGTCCTTGCCTGCTCTAAAAATCCTGTAATTAGACATTTGTATCCATCTTCTTGGTAGCCCAGGCTGCCTAACCCCTTTTGATAACATGAACACAGAAGTGAGAGAAACTGATAAAACTGACTGAATCATATGAATTATATTGAGTTCTTTCCATGTATATGTCAATACAAGAAATTAATAAAATCATCCCAAAGTTTGGATGCAGTGGAATTTAATTTAGCCAGGTTCAGAGAAGGTATGAATTAATTGGTTCTCTTATTGCTGAACCTATAAAAATGGAATGAAAAATCAGTCAATCTAGAAACATTTATTATGTTCCAGGCACTGGGCCAAAAGTTGAGGATAGAAAGAAAGGCAAAATATAGTCCCTGCTTTCAAAGAGCTCACAGTCTAATGGGAAAGACCACTTGCAAATAGCTACATGCAAGTAAGATATTTTAATAGAATGAAAATAAATCTGGGATAGAGGAAAGACACTAGAATTCAGGGAGAATGGGAGTTACTAATATTTGATTTTAGAAAGATGAGTCTCCTGACTGCAGACTCTGTGCTTTAACCATTGAGCCACCCAAATGTCCCTTCTAATATCAGATCAGAATTTAATCATTTCACAAGGGGAAAAAAAAGACATTTAAACAATAATACACTGTGTAACACATCTTACAGACATTGTATAACTGATGCACGAACCTCTGTAAAGAGATCAAGACAGCCATTGCCAGACCTATTCTCAAAGCCATTATGGTTTGGAAGTGTTTCTGAGTTTGTGCTTCACTGGCATGGCCTTCAAGCACTCAGACTCATCCCCAGGCACAATCAGGCCTCACAATAGGACTTCAGTGAATAATTCCACATTTTAAAAAATAACTATTCCCTTCAGAAACAGGAACTGGCTCAGCGATTTTATAGGTGTGACATTTTTTGAAGGCCTTCTCTGAATATTTCTACCTGGTTGCTTATGTTTCTTTATTATTATTTAGCAGAAATGCCATTGTAAGCATGAGAAGAGTTACTTTTCAGGTAAAAATGGAAATAGATATCAAGGGGAAAAAATCCACAGTGACATGGAAAAGGGGCTCATTTTTACAACTTTGTTTTTGTTTATTAATAATAAATGTCAGTCATTTCTAGCCTGCTGGGCTTTGAAGCATCATTTTGCAAGGGGAGCCATGAGCAGGGAAGATTTAAATTTTAGAAAGCAAGTTACTTTGAATGTCAATGGTGGTGTCACACACAAAAAATGGATTTTTTTTCTTTAAATTGTAAGCATGTACAAAAAAGCAAGCACTCCTTCCAAATCATGAATATTTTGACCAAATTTTCTTGTGAAAATACAAACATAAACTAGGATGGAGGTTACAATATGTTATGATTATTGTGAATATTCTAGAATCTGCTGATTTGCTTTTACATCTGTTATGATTAAAATTCTCTGTAAACTGTATCTTAATAATTATTTTATATATATATAAAATAATTAATAAATAATAAAAGGCATTAGCCACATGTAGCTAGCTACTTAAGCTAGCAGTTTAGCCACCCCAACTTTTTCCCCCTTTAAAATCCAAAAGTCATGATAGGGTTCCAGAAAGGGGTACAGATTAATAATAAATTTCTTTACACCAAATCTATGCTCTTGTGCTGTCATTCAGATATAGGAATGCCCAGCTCTCACCTGGTATTTCAGATTTCTGATGAAAAAATCATAGGAGCTTGTACTTGAAGGAGAAAGGGTTCTTAAGTTTCACTGAGCTCAACTCTTTCATTTTACAGGTGGTAAACTGAGATCCAAGGTCACATGGGTAGTAAGTGACAAAGCCAGAATTGAATCCCAGTCCTGGATTCCAAATTTAAAGCTTTTCCCACCCAAAGTCAGGTGGGAATCTAGCCCATGGCACATAATATCTTTGTGACTGGAGCTTTCTGCTTCTCATCTCTAGCATGTATCTCATTCATTTATAGAAGGATTTTGATCATTTTGGTAAAGGGAGTTCCATCACTGACATTCTTCTATAATGAATAATACATCCAAATCATTTGAGAAGCAGGGAATCTGTCACCAAGATGGCGCCAAATTTTGGACTATGATGAAGTTTTGAAATGTCTCTCTCCAATTTTGACATCAGAAATGTCATCCTGGCATGAATTTTGGTACTCTCTCTACTGGCCTGACATCTAGCCCTGCTTTAGTTGACCCTTTTTCATCTTTAATAGAGACAACAAAGATTGGATTCAGAAATGACAACAATATATCAAACTGTAAAAATTTGTTAAACTCCTAAGTAGAATAGTAGATAGAACACCAGACTTTGAGTCAGTAAATCCTGAGTTCATATCTGGCCTCAGACACAGTAGCTGTGTGACCCTGGACCTCAGTTTCCTCCTCTGTAAAATGGAAATGGCTAACCATTCCAGGACCTCTGCCAAGATACTCTATTTTTCAGGTTTGATTCATTTATACTTCTTCAAGATGACATGTAGATACAATTTTAATAGTTTTCTGAGATTTTGTGATCCATATTCTCTTCCTTCTCCCTACTTCTCCCCAATATGCTTGTAGTATGAAATAGGTTGTATATGTATTACCACACAAGACTTAATTCCATGTTCATCATAGTGTGAAAAGCATATATTACTTATACTAGAGAAAAATTTACAGAGGAAATAAGATGCTGGACAGCCTTTTTTAGTGTTGAGTGCCATGGCGTTGTGCTGGATCCTTGCATTGTTGATAATTGTTGAGTCATTGACAGATGATCATCATGCATTATTGTTGTTTCTGTGCACAACATTCTCCTGATTGTGCTCATTTCACTTTGCATCACTTCATATATGCCTTCCTAGGTTTATTTTGCATGTGTGATCATTTTGCCATTTTTTATGGCACAGTAACATTCCATTACAATCACATAACACAACTTGTTCAGCCATTCCCCAACTGATGGGCATCCCTTCAGTTTCTAGTTCTTTGCCACCATAAAAAAAGCATTGCTATGAATATTTTAGTACAAGTAGATCATTTCCCCCCATTTTTTATCTTTTTGGACATAGATACACCCTCAGTCTATTTCACATTTGTCCCATAATCCTTTTTTAAAAATGAGTCTTTCAGTTCTGAGGGACTTGTGAGAAAGAATGCTATTCACATCCAGAGAAAGAACTGTGGGAGTAGAAACACAGAAGAAAAACAACTGCTTGATCACATGAGTAGATGGGTATATGATTGAGGATATGACTTTAAATGATCACTCTATTGCAAATATTAATAATATGGAAATAGGTCTTGGTCAATGACACATGTAAAACCCAGTGGAATTGTGCATTGGTTACAGGAGGGGGGTTGGAAGAGGGGAAGGAAAGAACATGAATCATGTAACCGTGGGAAAATATTCTAAATTAATTCATTAAATAAATAAACAAAAATGAATCTTTATTTCAGAGAGACACTTGGGATAATTAAAAATAGGCACAATGATGCCTAAACCTTATAAGATATCTATATTCTACTTTTATAAAGCAATTTGATGTAAGGAATATAATTTAATTGACTTTAACAATTTTTGCAACCTTCCTATAAACACTTCACTTGGTTTTATTATGGAGTTTAAGAAGCTTTGTAAAGTGGCACCATCATTGCTTATCAAAGGGTAGCCTTCTAGTCCTTTACATTATAGGACAAAGGGCAGGGAATATGTCTCTCTTTTCAGCTCTATTGGAAAAACATTAGTAAGATTGAACATTGTTTGATTTAGAAGACAGTAATGTTTATTTGTGTATTAGGGGATTTTTTCTAGAGTTGATGGTTTTATGTGCTTAAAATAATAGGAACGTGAAAGAAAAACATCTCCCTTTATATTGCTTTTAAAAAGCTTGAATACTGGGTTTCCTCTATGCTGGAGAGTAAGAGTTGGTGGAGGTCCAACCAATTTGATCAGTCTATAAAGTTAGATATAATGTAGAAGCCTGGAGTATTTGGGTAGACAATTCATTGTTTGGTATATACATTAAAATCTATTTAGAAGATTTATTTTTAGTTTTATTAATCATATGGAAAATCCTTTTTTTTTCATGAGAGAGTTCAGAAATAAGCAATTATCTTCTCAAGTCCCTTGAGTTAATTATATAATAATGCTAATTGGAATCTGTCGTGTTGGCCACCTCATAATGAATGCCAACGTTTCAAAAAATGTAAAATATTGTGTAAAACTACAAGGCATTCACTATAGAGGTCTAATTCCTCTAAGATTATGAGTATCTAGAAATCACAGAAGTTCATCATTTTTCTGTCTTCCTCAGTTTTGAAAACCTGGACCAAATTTCCTTGGTATAGGCAACTCCTCATGAGAAAACCCTCTCCACCTGTGCAGCTCGGTCTTCAAAATGCTATTTGGGGTTCTGGGAAATTAAGAGTCTTTGTCCATCGTCACAGAAGTATGTGTCCGAGGCAGCATGTAAAGCCAGGTCTTCCTTATTTCGAAGCCAGCCCTCTCTCCTCTCGGCCAAATTGCCTTTCCAAGGAATCTAATATTATCATTCATCTATATTCACTTGAAAAGCTGTGCTCTGGCTGCATGACTTCACAATTAACTATTCATCTATAGTATTTCCTTTCCTAATTAACATTATCATGGTAGTCATTCCCTTGATTGGCATCCTGTTCATTTCTATTATGTGGTCTTTTACTAATGAGTATTTCCCATCTGGATGAATGTTCTCTAAATGGAATCATTCTTGAAACAGGAATAATATCCAGTCACAATTTTTTCTTGTTAAACAAAAATGCTTTGTATTCTGTCTCTCATCAGAGTTCCATCATATAATTATGTTACTTATGCATAAACATTAATACTATTGGGGAGGAATCTTTAAATATGCTGGGG
Organism: Gracilinanus agilis; assembly: GCF_016433145.1. Classification (NCBI taxonomy): domain Eukaryota; kingdom Metazoa; phylum Chordata; class Mammalia; order Didelphimorphia; family Didelphidae; genus Gracilinanus; species Gracilinanus agilis. Next base: position 53,485,525 of record NC_058134.1, on the reverse strand, counting down.
GTGGGGAGACACTGAGTCATGGGTTGGAGCTCATTAGACACAACAGCACATAATGATAAAATGTTTTTCTATCTATATAGTTTGCTTGTTAAACACTAGTTTCATCATAGAATAAAATATCTTCTCAAGGATAGGAAACTTACTGAGGGATCTCACTGAGTCAGGAACTAGTTCAGAATAAGAATCGTCTTATGAAATTTATTGAGAGATTTGATTAGTAAATCATACACTGTTGGAGACTTTAAATGTATTTGTAATTTCAAACAATCATCTTTTGAATGATGATATGGGCCTTACCCAATGAGTAGAAATGTGATTTTTATATGATTTTAAATATGATTTAAATTATAAATATATTCAAAAGTTTCAACTCTGGATAATCTATTAATCAGATTAAATACTCATTGATACATAAGGAATAGAGTACTTGTTGAAACACTATTATTCATGGTAATATTGTACAACAGAAAGAACTTATTACAGTGGCGTCATCTGGAAATTATATGGTATAGGAAACTCTTTGGCATTTGGCATTCTTTTAGCTGGACCTATCTTAACTGGCAGCTCCAAACTAATAAATTCAGAGACAGTTGATATTCTTAATAAAATGTGAAGCATTGGCTTTCAGATAGATCCTAAAGTAACTTTTGAGTCATCAGAGACTAAAATTAATTTCAGTATTGTTTTATTGTTACTAATTTCTATACTTTGATAGATCTGTGATTTAATCAATGGGAGTATTCCCTTGAGTAATTCAAATTGCAGCTGATCCATGCCTGTTCTACTTGTGTGTCTCTTGTTAAAATGATCTCATAAATCTTTCCTAGGGGATCCACCCCAACCTCCCGGAGACCTTTCTTTAGCTCTTTTAACTTGTATGGATACCTAAGGATCACATAGGCAGTTCATCTGTCATCCCTCACTCTTGCTGTGTGCCTGACCAAATTTTCCTGCCCCATTCTCCATCATAAATCTCTCTGGTGATATCCTTTGTGCCATGTTTGCTGCACAATTCTTCATTTGTAATATTAGGACCTGCTCACCCACATCATGCCCTTTTCCACTGCCCTTTGGGTGGCCATCAGCTTTAGTTTTTCAGAGTCTGTGGTGTTCTATGACTCATAACCAAAACAGCTTTTCCAGGGAAATATTGCTTTTTTTAATGTGTCTATTTCAGAGAGATGCTTGGGATCATTAAAAAACCATGCACAATTTTTGAAAGGCATTTCATTCTACTTTGTTCTTCCTTTTCAGTTCTGGGCATTGGCTCATTATCCATTTGCAGTGGGTGTTCAAATTAATCAAGGACCAATTCTATGATTAATTGGTATCATTGTATGCCATAGTCTGGACAATACATTTTCTTCATCTGCATGTTTTTCTTCTGTGGGTAGTAAAGCTGAACTTTGACTAATTATGGATGTCATTTAGGGAGCCCAATATGTTTCTGGACTTCATGAATACAATACCATCATCAAAAAGAGGAATGTAAGAAGGACTTTTCCATATTTAGGATATATCTAAATGTCATGGATATTTCCCATGACAGTGTTAATCTCTTACATTCTGCCATTGTGGTAAATACCATTAACAAGCTTTTGCCTCTTTTGCCTTGCTAACTGTTAAGAATTAGGAGAGCGTTAAAGTTATTTTTTTGTGAAATATTTGAAGGAATTTCCTGTATGATTGACATATTTTTGCTTTATTCTCTCTTTCTTTAAATAATCAACTATCCATGATCACTATTTATACCTTTTAGCCGGGTTTGTGGTTGATTATACAATATTGCTTACACAAACCCAATTCTGGTCCTTCCTCAAATCTCATCCAGGTTACCCTATGTGTATATGGATTATTTCCATAAATTTTTGTTGTGTTTTGGTGTTGAGTGTGTATTAATTAGAATTTGGTTCCCTGAACTTCATCCCCGAGAAGTCCTTCAGTATTTCCCAGAATTCCTTTTAATCTCTCCACCATGTTGTGTAGTCACATATTTATAAGTCCTCTAACTCCCTTCTCTTACTCTCTTCTCTCGAAACCTGGCTGGGTGAGGTAGTTTTTTTTACTTTAGTTATTATTAATAAAACCTTATAAAATATAATAATAATTGTATATTAATTTTAATCTTTACAAGTATTTTATTGTAGTCTAATTCTTGGGAAAACACTCGCCAGTCCATCAACATTTATTAATGAGCACCTACAATATTCCCCCTATAAAATACTAATTCTTAGATCATAAGCTTCTTGAGAACAGGGTCTGCCTCTTAATATTTGTTGATTAATTTGAATATTGACTTGGAATATCAAATGATGTAATTAATAGAATTTATGGCACTCAATAAATGAAATAATATTTTACAAGAGCTCTTGGATTCAATAGTTAAGATTTGTCCTAAACATGGCATTTCCATGCTGGCGTTTTTATATATGGCATTCCATCTCTTATATCTTTTGCTCTGGCTGTCTTCTATCCCTGAGATTCATTCCTTTCCTCTGTCTCTTAGAATCTCGAGTTTTCTTCAAGGTTCAACTAAAACACCATCTTCTACAAGAAGTCATCCCTCACCTCCCTCAGCCAATAGCACCATCATCTCAAGATTATTTCTATTAATTTTTGTATACTTATCTGAACATATATTGTAACCACTGGTTCAAATGTGAGCAAGGACTATTGCACTTGTCCTTTCTACTACCAGCACCTAACATGGGACCCAACACACAGTAGTTACTTAAAAAATACATGTTGATTAATTGAGTGAATAGTTGAGGTCATTCTGAGGCAGAATCCCAGATTTTGGTTTGTTTTATTTTCCTGGGGATTCTTGGGTGGCAATAATTTAGTCTCTTTCTACAGTGACTATTGGAAAGCTTAATGGTATTAGCCATATGGTTTGGTTCCATTGGTTTTGGTCAACACCATCTAGTGATAGACTTTACCTTTATAAGGGTAAGATTGCTCCTGTGAAGTGGAGAACTGCCAGTTCTGTAGGGGCATCAAGCCTTTATCACAGTTATATCCCAAATCTATTATTAATATAACCTTGTGCTGTGGGTTTCAGCCCAGAGCATACATTTACAAACAGGTCAAAAAGCTCTAAAAACCAGGAGGTGGAAATGGGAATCCTGGGACTTTAATTATAGTTGTATGAATAGTAGTACTGTGGTTAGATAATAATAGAGTGACTTAGCATCAATTAAGGAAGGTCACTATCCAACCTTCCTGCATATAATCTGCCTAATTAGGCAGCTAGCTAAGGAAATCAGCTGTTTGAGGAAACTGAGACTTTCAAACAACATGCTGTGTTTTCTAGAAGGGCTAGTCCAGAGATTTGTTGGGACCTGCTGTTTCCAAAGAAAATATATCAGAAATAATTGTTCTGCCTTGCACAACAGTATAATTTCCAACCTAAATCTGTTGGGAAAACTCGCTTGGTACCTTTTCAAATTTTTATACAGTGTTTGTGTATTAGTCATGAAAATTCTCGAGCATCGTGCCGCTTTCATTATGTAGGCTTACCAACAGAAATGCCAACAAGAAATTCTTCTTTACAGAACTGTAAAGATTCACAAATGACCTGGGCCTTATGGTAGAATAAATGTGTAGGATTTTGATGCTATCTTTGAAGGAGTGTTACATGGTACAGAAATGTTGAAGATAATTAAAAAAGGGGCATATAAAGACTTTTTTTTGTCCTAGAAATTATTAAGAAGTGGGACTGTTAGCTATTGGTAGATTGATGAATTACTGTTCAAGGTATAGTTATAGTGGGAAGAGTGTGGTAACTTATAAATAATACTTTGGACCTAGCTCATATGTTTCCTGAAAAAAATAATTATGCCTTTTTAATTAACAGGCATTACTTTTTTTCCTTTAGTTCTCCCCCAATAAAAAATGAAAAAGAAAACTTTTGTAGCAGATATGAAGTTAAGCAAAATAAATCGCTATCTTGGACATTGAACATGTCCCAAAATGCCTCTCTTGGTCTATATCTTAAATCTTGAGTCAATATCTTAAATCTTATGTTATCATCAATACTCTAAAACCACGCTTTTTCAATGTATTAATCAGAATTCTTACGTCTTTCATAGTTATTTGTCTTTAAAATGTTTTTGAATATTGTTTTGGCTTTTGATCAATTTATTCTGTATTAGTTCATATAAATTTCCCCCCCTTTTCTCAGAAACCATCCTTTTTGTTGATTAAAAAAAACAGCCCAATCATATCCCATTACATTTATATATCATAATTTATTTAGTCAGTCTCCAACTGATAGACACTCCCTCAGATTCTAGTTTTTTTTGCTTTTATGAAATGGGCTTCCACAAACAATTTTGTAAATAAGGGTCTTTTGGCTATTTATGTTGTCTCTTTGGAGTATATATGCCTAATCGTTTTATAATTGTATCAAAGGATATTCGTAGTTTTGTGACTGGTTATATTTCCAAATTGCTTTTCAAAGTTGTTGTATATAGCTATGTTAACAGTTCATCGATGTATCTGTTTTCCTATAATTCCCTCAATATTTATCATTCTTTCCTAAGGTAAAATCTCAGAGTTGCTTTAATTTACATTTCTCTAATTATTGGTAATTTTCTATAAAAATGTTGACCTAATCTTGCCAGAAGAAGCAAGATTGTGCAATAACCTGATCCTTGTAAAACTTAGAAGCATTATATTTCAGAGAGGTTGCAAATAAAATTTTCAAATGGTTTTCAAGTATTTTAGAAGCTTTCTGTTATACATATGTTCAATTCATATACAAATTACTAGTTATCCTTATTGAATATCCAAAGGAATTAGAAAAATGAATTAGAAAAATGATGTGTCAATCTCATTCAAGCTGGTTCATATTAAAAGAATTCCTAGAAAGGTAGTGACTTATGGCAAAAGACCAAATGTCTAATGATGGAATTTCTGTCTTCAAACCTGTATATAAGGTATGTTTAATGCTGAAAAAAATTAATTTCTCCTTATTTTTTTTTTAATTTTAAGATCAGATACTTGTGTTTAAAAAACATAGTTGGGGTATTTCAAGACTTGATCCGGTCTCAAGTAGAAATAACTCCCCATCACAGTTTCTACCCCCTTTTCCTCATTTTGATTTCTCATTTAATTTTTCTCTTTCCTTTTGAGTCTCACTTTCATTTGCGTGGGTTTATGTAATGGCCCCGGGGCTCTTGCTATATACTTTTAAAGAAGACAGCAGATGGTCTCCAGGGAACACATAAATCTGGCTGGAAAATCTAATTGTGTGCACTAGCTAGCTCCTCCATATTCTGTTGTGGCTTGCTATTTGAGCAGGGCAGTCTCTCTCTTTGGCAAAACAAAAAGGAAAAAACAAAAGAAAACAAAAAAATACATGTCTTTTTTCTCAGTTAGAAATGAAACCAGATGCAGGAAAACATTTTGCAAACTTTTGCTATTATTAACAATATTATGATTACCATTTATTTAGCACTTTAAGGTTGGCAAAATAGTTTTAAACACATTTTTTCTTTGATCTTTCCAAGGAGTAGGGGAAACAAGTGAGGGAAGTGCTATTATTATCTCCATTTTACATTTGGGAACACTGCAGGCATACACCACTAATAAATATCTCAGGTAGGATTGGAACTTGGGGTTTCCTAACTACATACAATCTCTTGTGTCACCTTTAAAGTATAAATGTCTGCTGTAGATCTCTTGCCAATTTACAATGGGCTGGATTCATGATTCTCCTTCCCATTACAAATAAATTGGTATGATGATGTGGATACAGTCATTGTTACCTCCTTTTCTTCCTTGCTTCTTCATTTTTCCATTTTCTGCCTTTTCTTCCCTAAATACTAATCTCATGATGTAGGAGACAGCGTCAGATGTTCCTATAGCACAGTTTCTTAGTCTGGGATCCATCAACTTGTTAAAAAATGCTCTTTAAAATTTTTACAAAGTTGTGGTAAAATTGTTTGTTTTTTTGGAATTTTTGTACATTTTATTTTGTTCATTTAAACATATTTTTCAGAGTCCTTTAAGCCTCTGTAGATTGCTAAAGGTTTTTATGATACAGAAAAGGCTAAGAATTTCTGTCATAATGCATAGATTGCCATGTAGCAATAAAACATTTGAAAAGGTGTTTGTGTGTATGTGTACACTAAGCAGCAAAGATTTTTGAAAAGAGTATATTCTTCTTAGAATAAAACCTTGTATAAAATATCAACCATAGCAATAAGGATTTTAGGGAAGGGATGGAGAGAGCACATAAAAAATTATGATGCAGTGGATAGAGTATATAATATGGAGTCAAATGTCCCAAGTTCAACTACTAGGTCCACCATTTATAATCTATGAAACCGCAGTCAAGTTTGTTTATTTTTCTGGATTTTGTTATTCTGTTGTTTCAATCCTGTCCAACTTTTCATGATCTTATTTACTGGAAAAGGCACTGGAGTGATTTGCCATTTCCTTCTCCAGCTCACTTTACAGATGAGGAAACTGAGGCAAAAAGTGTTAAGTGACTTGCCCAGAGTCACACAGCTAGTAAGTGTCTAAGGTTATATTTGAACTCATGTCCTCCTAACTCCAGGCTTGGCATTTTATCAACTATGCCACCAATCACTTGCTCCATGTACCCATTTTTATAAAATAAATGACTTTGCCTGAATCGCCCTGGAATCTCTGAGCTCATGAACAAATACATTTCCCAGTGTAGAAATACTTTTTGAACATGCCACTCAAGATGAGGAAGAGGGGGACAAAAAGCATGATAAATGCTGAACTAGTCCTCAAAAGAGCGGGTGAATAGTAAGATGCTGAAGACCCCAAGTGGAGAAAGGACATTTTAAATTTAGCCCAGGATACATGAGTGCCACCGTCTCTTCAGTTTGAAGGATGGAACTATTCAAATATCAGACATCCTGGGGGAAAGTTTTCTGCCAGAGGGAAGAGGGCAAATTGATGGTATGAGGTTTCAGAAAGGTCGAAGATGTCAATGGGCTTATGTATGATAAGGTTACAGACAAGAAAAGACTTTCAAATAAGAGAATAGCTGTTCAGACAAAGGGACAAGGATTTGTGTGAATGGTGGCAAAGGGGTCAGCTCTGCATGAGAAGCTTTCACTTTGGCTTTGGAAAATTGAGAAACCTCTCCTTTATTGGGTTAAGGGTGAAGAGAACAATCAGGTTTTCTCTTCCTGGGTGTTCTGGATAATAGGTATAATGAATCATGCAATCATAAGGTTGAAAGGTAACTCAAACAGGATATAGAAGAAAAAAAAACAAAGCAAAACAAGTCTGTAATTTTTATTTTTATTTTTCAAATGATGTCCCGAGTGGAGAGATCAAACCAGTCCTTAGTCATCTAATCACCGTTTTTAGCTTGTGCCTACATGAAGGGAATAATGAATTTTGAAGAGATGTTAAATTCCAATAGGAATACTTTGGGGAACATGATTGCACTGGTCTGTATACTTTCTAAAAGGACAGGCTCCTCACTTGTGAGGGTCCACTGACTGTATTTAGACAATGAAAAACCTAAATTCTCTGAGAGAATGACAAGATTTCATAACAAAGGAGCTAGAACAAAAAGAATCACTGATCCGTCAATGAACAAATGTTATTAAATGTTAAATGTGTGTCAGGCATAGGGACATGAGCATTTAAGAATGAAACAATTCATGATGAATTTGGGGAGGCAAATACATATAAAATATGCATCCAGTCAGTCCTCTGTCAAAAGTTTTCTATATAGATGTTATTTATATATTGTTATACATAATATATGACATGAAATATGTATGGATATATGCATATATATATGTATATAACAAGTATATTTAGTTTAAGAGTCAGAATTAGGAAAAGTTTCATGGGTGAGTAGAGATAAAATTAATCATAGATAAGAAGGATGAGGTTAGGTACAATCCCAAGAGCCTCTAGCAGCCTTAGAAAAAGGTTCTTTCTAAACACATATCCATCCATTAATTTAAATAAAGGAATGAAGAATTTATTAAATATTTAATGTGGGCCAAACAATGACCTGAGTCACAGGAGTACCAGTACAAAATTGAGATAGTCTTTGCCCATAAGGGGTTTATATTCAAATGGGAAAGCAATTTATTTAAGGAAGTCATGGTCATGGAAGAGAGTTGTAGTCTGGAAAGTCACAACAATGAGGAGCAGAATGATAGGGCAAAAGGAAACAAAAAAGTGGGGAAATTTTATAACAAATTTCTCTAATAAAAGCCTAATTTCTCAAATATATAGAGAAGTAAATCAAATTTATAAGAACACGGGTCATTCCCCAGCTGGTAAATGATCAAAGGATATAAATAATCAGTTTTCAGTTGAATAAATCAAAGTTATCAATAATCATACAGTTTTAAATCATTCTTGATTAGAAGAATGCAATTTGAAACAATTCTGAGGTACCACTTCATACCTATTTGGTTGGCCAATATGACAGTAAAGGACAATAATAAATGTTGGAGGGGATGTGGCAAAATTGGGACACTAATGCATTGTTGGTGGAATTGTGAACTGACCAATCATTCTGGTGGGCTATTTGGAACTATGCCCAAAGGGAGGGCTATAAAACTCTTCCTAACCTTTGATATAGTAATATCACTACTTGATCTGTGTCCCAAAGAGATGAAAAAAATAGGAAAGGACCTACTTCTAAAAATATTTATAACATCTCTTTCTGTGGTGGCAAAGAATTGGAAATTGGGAAATGGCTGAACAAATTGTGATATATGATGGTGATGGAATACTGTTATATGGTAAGGAATGATAAACAGGATGATTTTAGAAAAAAGTTGGAAAGATCTACATGAACTGATGCAGAGTAAAATATGCATAACCAGGAAAAAAGTATACATGGAAGCAGCAATACTGTCTGATAAACAACTATGAAAGACTTAGATACTTTCAGCAGTATAATGATCCAGGATAATTCTGAAAGGCTTATGACAAAGAAAACTATCCACTTCCAGATAAAGAACTATTGGAGTGGAAATGCAGATCAAAGCATACTGTTTTCCACTTTATTTAGTTTATGCTTTTATTTGGGGGTTTTGGTTTTATATGAATATTCTCTTACAGCAACAAACAATATTAAAATATGCTTTGCAATGTAATACTTGTGTAACCCAGATCAAATTGCTTACCATCTCCAGGATAGGGGAAGGAAAAAAGGGAGGGAGACAACTTGAATCTTGTAATTTTAGAGAAGATTTTTGGAAAAATGTAATTTACATGTAATGGGAAAATAAAATATATTTTAAAAACCACAACAAAAAAGAATGATAGGACAATCTATTGACATCCCTTTCAAGAGGAAATGATAGATTTTATCAAATTTTGATTAAAATTCTCTAAACAGTTTGGATGGCTTCAGTGGCAGGGTATAAAATGAATGAAGTATAAATGAGGCTGCATGGTCCTAGGGAGAGTCTTTTTCGATTTCTCAGTATCTTTTAAAATTCATTCAGTGATTTTTTCAACAAATATTGAAGGATCCCATATAACACACCTCGTACTTTACCTATAGTATATAATTTGACTTTGATCTACTCTGCCTTTTTCAAGATGTGGAAAACTCCACATCTGAAACTCCTAGAGATAATTGTTTTTGCTTTTTTTGTTTTGTTTTGTTTTGTTTTTGTAACCAGGAATTTTGTAACCAGTCTGGTTTGATAATAAAAGTGGAAATGAATTCTCACTGAGGAAGGATTGAAATGAAAGAAAGTACTGGCCAATAATAGTTTATTTTAAATTTATTATTTTAAAAAGTCTGACTAAGTGAACTACCTGTTCTCATGAGTCATTAGTGCCTGAGGTGGATCAACATGTGTTCTACTTACTCATGCTATACACTCAGGGGATCCATTGTTCTGATACCAATATTATCACTGGTAATACAGGAATATAATAGGTGACTGTAGATGCTCTGGGATAAGACTTTTAAATATAGGTTCAGGAGATCTGGGTCTAAATTATTTGAGCAATCTGATAATAATTGTTGACTATGGGTGAATTAGGAAACTCACTGAATATTGATTTCCTCTTCTGTAAAATTAAGCAGTTAGAGTAAATGATCTTTAAAGCACTGACTTTCAGGTTCAAAATCCTATTGAAGGACTTTCCCATGGAAGAAGATTTAAGCTTGTTTTGTTTGGCTTCAAATGGTACAATAAGGAGCAATGGACAGAAACATTCAAGAGGCAAAGAGGCTTGATGTATGGGAAAAAAAAAACTTACTAGATAGTAGAGCCAACTACCAATGCATTGCTGGAATTGGAATTTGGAACTATGCCTCCCCCTGCCAAAGTCTATAAAATACAAACCCTTTGATTCATCTATACCGCTACTATGCACATATTCCCAAGAAATTAAAGAGAAGAAGAATATCCACATGGACAAAAATACTTATAGTAGCTTTTTGAAGTAAAAAACTAGAAACTAAAGGGTGCCCACCTGTTGGGGAATGGCTGAACAAATTATGGTAAATACATGGAAGGGAATACAATTTGCAATAAAGAATGATCAAAGGAACAATTTAAGGGAAATTAGGGAAAACTTTAATGACCTGAGGCAGACCAAAATGAGCAAAACTGGTAGAAAATTTATATATTAAAGACTTTATAGACAAAGAACATTGAAAGACTCAATGTTGAATCCAATGACAACCATAATTTCAGAGAACTTTCAATGAAGCAAACTACTTATCTCCAGACAAAAAAATACATTCTTAGAGTCAATTACCAATAATGAATTTTTTTACTTGACTTTTTCATGTATGCTACGAGAGTTTTGGTTTCTTTTTCTTTTTTTACTTGGGAAAGAGGGGAGGTATAAGAGAGGCATAAGGGAGACAAAATAAATAATTTAAGAAAGAATTCCTTTCTTCAGAGAACAGATCTGACACAGATGTGAGAGAAGAGTGGTTAGAGTTCATTGAAGTTAGCCATGGAACTATTGAGTTGTCTGTTGTTTTTGAAGGATATGACAACCATGATTTAGCAATCAGAGAATTCTAGGAGGCAGAAATGTGAGAAATGGGCAAATTTGGATGTGAGAGCCAATAACTAAAGTTACTTGGCAAATAATGTGGGGGCAATCTTGAGAAGTCATGACAAAGGAGGATAGAGAATTGAGAGAGTTAGTAAGGATAATAAGGATAAGCATGGAGTTGAGAACTGATAAAGCAGAACACAGAAGTCTACCACATGTTTCTTATGCAAAAGAAAGATGCTTGAAAATGGCCTTTGAAGGCCATTATTTTTGTAGCTATAAGTTGGGTGGATGGAGGCAAAGAGAGAATGAGGGATGAGAGAGACAGCCAGAAGACCAATCGATAAATTATGTTCAGAATGTTATTCATTGCTACCTTTAAAATATTTTTTCATATACATGACATATACTATTAAATCCACTAAGATTTAAGACCATTTTCAGAAATTTGTATTACTCTCCTTTGAATTTTATCTAGATTTTTCTAATCTCACCTCAATTATAGAACCCTAAACTGACCACAGTGGCCTAATAAAACCCTGGCTAAAGGTGAGGAGAAAGGGAGGGTGTTGATTCAATAGGACCTGTCTAAGGTTCCCTAGATAGTGTAGAAAAAACCAAAAGGGTAGAAAAATCCTTAGTTTTTCTTTTAATTTCAGGTACTGAGTAGATATGTATACATGAAAAGTTAAAAGGGTGTGCATATAGAAGAAATAAGGTTATAATTGGAATAAAAATGAGATATTTTGTAAAGTAGACTTGATTTTTCATCTTTTTTAAATTACCTTTAAACATTAAAGTTTTTTACTTCAATCTTTAAATCTGTATAGAGTGAAAGACGCTTAAGCCTATGATTAATAAATTTTCTGAGACCTCAAGGTTATGCTTGGGAATGAGCATGTAACTTTCTCTTGACTGTCTCTGTTGAATAAATGGACAGACAGATGGATAGGTAATGGACAGGTAGATGACCAAAGAATTTTAGTTATGTCAGGCACTTGCCAAAGATGCAAATAAAAGCAACCCAGTTTCTGCTCTCAAGAAGATTTCATTTTAAGGATGGGAGAAAACATACTAGGGTGATCTGGAATGTGAGGTAGGGGAGGGGAGTTGTAAAGGCAGGTAGTGGTGACATGGTTTAAGATATATAGAAAGTGAGGATGGAATCCTGGAACAATGATGGGAAAGACAACTAGCCTATCAGTACCAGGGTAGTTCCAGGATTGTAGTCCCCTTCTCATAGAGTGAAGATAATGGCTTGAGTGGATTGTAAATGGTACCATTGGAGACATCTGGGAAGTGATGATATGCTTCCATGGTAAATCAGAATCTAGGATTATAAATTAGGGAGCATAAAATTGAAAGAAAAGCGCACTTAGAATTAGGAAACTTGAATTAGTATCCCTAGTATTCATTTAAATTTTTTTTTAATTTTATTTTCCCAAACATCTACATTCTTTCTCAACAACTCTCCCAATCCCCAATGGACTCTTTTGCTTTGCTAGTTTTCATTTGCTCATTCAACAAGCATGGCAATTCTATTGGTATGTAAATACCTTTGGAAATACAAAGACAAAAACAAAATCATAATTTAACCTTTAAAATATTAAATTTTGTTTTTAATATTATATTTCATAATAATAATATGTCATAATAATTATTTATTGTTCATTTTGTGCCAGGCACTTTGTTAAACACTTTGCAATTATTATCTTATTTGAGCATTGAAATAACCCTAGAAGGTAGGTGCTATTATTATTATTTTACAAATGAGGAAATTGAGGCAAATGGAGGTTTAAGAGTCCAAGGGCTAGTTAAATTATATGTTCCTTCCCAAATGCCCAGGAAGAACAAGTATCTTGGACCAAAGAACTTAACACTAAGAAAAAAAAAACCACATGTACACACACGAAATGGAATGTAAGCTCCCTGAAGGCAGGGACTACTTTGTTTTTGTCTTTGTATTGAAGTATCTATTACTGTAAGTGTCTGAGGCTGGACTTAAATTCCAGTCCTTCTGACCGTGGCTCTAGTGTTTTCTCCACCCTGCCACATGTCTTTCCTTTCTTTAAACTGAAGAAAAATAGTTTTTCTTGGAGTATGTTGGAGATTCCCTCTCTAGCTCAAATATTGGCATTTTTTATACTGATCTCTCTTATCCAAAGGCTTATCTATTAATTCTTGTACTAGTTATTAAATATCTTCAAAATAAAACCAATATATTTCTTTCATGTAGATTCTAAAATTGTTTAGCCAGAAGTCATTTGTCACATATAAAATTGTACTTTCATGAGGCAGCAGAGTAGAGTGTATTTCTTCCTAAATGTTAATATCTCCCCTCCACTGAAGATCTCCAATTTCTCTTGTATTTAACTTGGTTTTATGTACTTTATTGTCTCCCTTATAAACCTATGAGCTCCTTGAGAGTAGAGGCTGGTTTTTATCTTGGTTTTTGTCCTCAGTACTTAGCACAATACGTTAGAGGAGCTTAGTGGATGCTTAATGACTGACATTTTTGTGACAGAAAATAATCATGGCAAGTAATCGTTTGACTAGGCTTGCAAGAATTATGCAAAATATGGCAGCATTTTGTCCTTGTGATTACTTTGGCTATCACTGTTAATGTATTCTGGATTTTTTCACTCTTAGATTCCATAAATAAAAGGTTAGTTCTACCCCTGCCCTCCAGTTCACTCTACCTTGTCCATCAGTAGCTGTGTTTAGGATTCTCAGGGCTCTTACAATAAGAGTATGAGGGTATTTGAGGAAAGAGCTTGTCAGATTGACGTGTTCCTTCCTTTGGAAGGAACATGAAGGAACAGAAAGGTCAAAGAACACATGTGCATAAAAAGACTTTAGAGGTGAGACACAGAAAAGAAAGAACTGTAAGGGAGATGAGCAGCAGAGACTCTTAAAGATGAGGCAAACAATGTTAAGCTTGATTTCATATGATAAAAATGAATGGATGGACTTGAAAATGAATAATATGAAATTATTATTCAGTTTGCTTTAGGAAATTTTTATAGATGTTGAGGGGAGCGAAGAGAAGTAGAAAATAACATGCTGGGAATGAGTATGGGATAGGGAGAAATGTTTGTAAATTAAGAGGAATCACGGCTCAGTAGATGGAACTGTGGGCTTGAGATCAGCACAAGATGTCCTGATTTCCATGCTAGAGTTCTTGCTAATAGCACTCTAATGTCAGTTGTCAAGTGGGGGGAAAATGATGGAAAAAATGTTTTTTTGTGTTTTTTTTTCCATTAGGAAATTCATTCTTTTCTAAGTCTCAGAATGATAGCAAGAAACTCTGACTCATGTTTAAACTTTTATTGTTTGCAGAATTGGTGCTTTTCAGGTGTGGATAGCTCACATTCCATCATTTAAATTATTATGGTGTTCCCACTAAGGATTAATAACATGGTATCAAAAGTGACTGCTTCTAAACTGTTTGAGAGCAGAAGAGGTGGAAGGGAACAGATAAATTTTAGGGAAATTTGCTGCAGGTCTATGAGTCACAGAACATTATAGTCTCCAAAATATTGAAGATGAATATCATGCAAAGGGCAAAATAGAGGGACATGGTGGGTGAGAACAGACTGTAATACTTCATAAACAAGAAATTATGGAGGAGAAGCATAAGAAAATATGTCACATACCAGTTGGATGAGTGGAAATCAGGGAAGGACTTAATGGAGGAGGTAGAACCCAAACTAGATCTTAAAGAATGATTATTTCAGTAGGCTGAACTGTGGGAAGAGACAATTATGGAGATTGTGAGTGGAATGTGGAAATGATATGATTAAATGTAGTATTATAAGCGTCTGAAGATTATGTTGTAATAGACACAACACAAATTTACTCAACAAATGGTTGTGCAAAAAAAACATAGGCCTTAATTCTTAGTATATACAAATATGCACACTCACATAGTCAGAAAGGCTTTTTATTTAGTGCCTACTATGTGCCAGGCAGTATACTAAACCCTTTGATCTAAAGTAGTGGTTCCCAAACTTTTTTGGCCTTCTGCCCCCTTTCCAGAAAAAATATTATTTAGTCCCCTGGAAATTAATTTATTAAAAAAATTTAATAGCAATTAATAGGAAAGATAAATGCACCTGTGGCCATCACCAACTCTTGGATCGCTGCAGCATCCACCAGGGGGCAGTGGCACCCACTTTGGGAATCACTGATCTAAAGAAACTGTAAAGTATTGTGGAAAAGACAACATGAAAACAATTATGCATAAAAAAGACATATATAGGATATTTATCATGAGGACTGGACCTATGATTCCTTGCTGCTGGCAACTTTCAGATGAGAAAATTCTCTTTCCATAGTTCAGGAGCTTCTTTGAAACTTCTAGTCATAGTGAGTTGTCTAGAGTTCTAAGTGTGTAAATTATATATACTCAGTGTCCCCTAATCATTCTTTGTCAGAAACAGGATTTGCTGTCCATCTTTTATATCAGGCGCTGCCCTTGTTGTATGATATAGGAATATGATGACTCTTTTTTTTGATGACTTTTGGCTATCATCTTTAGCATGTTGGTTAGAAATATGACTTAAATATTATTTTAAGTAGATATTTTATTGATGGTTCAACCAACCGCCCCACATAGTGCTATCTCTTTCCAGTGACTGACTTCCCATTCCAAAACTGTCCCTGTAACAAAAAGCATGGTAAACCAAAGTAATCCAACACATGAATCACATCTTTCAGCTTCTACCTTATTTCAGAAGTTACAATTCATCCTCCATCAGCAAAGGAGAGAGTAATACACTTCATTGCCTCTCTTCTAAAGTCAAGATTAGTCATTTCATTGATTAGAGTTTTGGTGTCTTTCAACGATGTTTTCCTTTAAAAATTTGTGGCCATGGTATGATTTACTTCCTTTGCACACTCCATTATGTATTAGTTAACACATCTTTCCAAGTTTCTCTGAATTATTCATATTCACTCATGGCACGATGATATTTCATTTATATATTATATAGGTTCCATTCCATTTATATACAATGTTTTGTTCACTCATCCTTCTGTTAATGGACACTTGCTTTGCTTCTAATTCTTTGACAACATAAAATTGAAGTAATATTTAAATATAGAGTAGCTAAAAAAACTGGAAAATTAGGCTGAGTCACACTGACATTTACAGAATAGCAAAAGGAAGATGGCTTAAAGTAAAGAAAAAAACAAGATCTTTTTACATAGTAGTATCCATTTACAAATACCATAACTCTGTCTATGAGGGGATTAGATGAATTTAAAGAGGGATCTCGTTTCCTCTATCTTCCTGTCATTAGTGTTAAGATTTAATTAAAAAGGAAAAGAAAAAGAATGTCTTTCTTCCTTTTGGCTGTCTTATTTGTCATGTGTATATTTAGGTGCGTATATTATAGGACCTATTTTATTACCAATATGTTATTGGTAATCTGTCATGTGGATGACTTGTGAATAAAAAGTGACATTGAAAATATTCAAGAAATATGTGATCAGAAAAGAAGGAAAGATATTAGATACTCAGCTCTAGTGTTCAATTGACACTCATGAAATTCTAAAATGTCCTAAGGGAAGACCTCAACTGTCCTAAGTGAGAACTCTGTGTTGGATTTATTAGAGGACATAGCCAAGAATCACACAAGATGAGGAGGAAAGAGCAAGTTATACCTGTGCTCAGAAGAAATATTTGCAACAATGAAATCATAAATCTATAGAAATATGCATTGGAAGGACATTTATATCTACATTTATACATCCTTATATGTACACATATATATGTCAATATGTGCATATACACACATACATACCCATATATAATTTTCATTCCCCCTTCCCTCCCCAGTCCTTTCTTCTGCCCTACCTCCTCTAAAAGGGCAGAACTAGCAGTCTAATGGAGAGGTGGGTCTATAAATATTTATTAAAATATTCTGTTCAAATGTACAATATCTAAGCAATACACCCTAAAACTAACTGCATAGGTAAGAATTCTAACAGACAAGCATCTAAGCATCAGAATTCAATTTGGCCACCTTTCCACCTGCCTGACTAAATAAATTACAAGCTTTTGTTTGAAAAGGGGACCCCATCTTTACTTGTAGTTTTAAACTTTGCAGGTTTTCCGAACCTGTTTTATTTGGGAAAATCTGACCTAGCAGGCTTTTGGAGCGCAGACCTGACAATGAAATTCTCTTTGGTGAAACTGAGAATACAGTTAAAAGAATAAGCAGAAATCTGCCATTTAGGGTTTAGAACCTTTTGTCAAATTTTCATCACCTGATATCTTTGAGTTTGGAGCTCCTTGTTCTTCAGCCTTACAGGTAGACTAATTAATTAGGCAGTGGATTTTGAAGGTAATATAGTTTAGTTACAATCATTTACAGAATGTACACAAGCTCTCCTCCTTCCTAAACAAGGATACTTACCAGAATCCCCATTTGCACATGAGATGCATACTCAGGCAAATATGCATAAACTATTTCCTTCTAATTCTACTTTAGTGCAGAGACAGCAACATTAATGGGGAAGGAGACAGGAGGAACTAGATTGAATTTGGACTGGAATAATCTTCCCATTTGCAAATGATACTTCTCTGAAAATGGCCATAAGAGCTATAATTGCTTATAGATTATGTTTACCTAAAACCTAGAATTAAAAAACAAAATCCATATAAGAACTCTAGGTTTTAGAGCTAAAAGGGCTGACACATTTTTGAAGGCAAATGTCAAAGTGCTATTGAATTTTGGTAGTCATAATTTAAGAAAGACAGTGATAATGGAAATCATCATTGAATGCATTAGGGGGCTACAGTATAATTAATTCTTTGATGGATCAGAGATTTCATCTCCGTGAGTTTCTCCAACCTTCTACTAAAAGGGTATGCAACCTTTACATATCTTCTCACCCTATTTTTCTTGTCCTTTTGGCCTCTCACCCATCTCCCAGACTGAATTCATTCAGAAAGGATTTCTCAACAGACCGGACTTTTCCTTTCCTTTTTTTTTTTAAGTTTGTTGAGAGTATGAAGGTAGCACTCAGGCTAGGCTATCTGTTTTTCATCTCAAATTCTCACTGGATAAGTAGCCCATTTCCTTTTTCCATCTACTAATGAAACAAGTTAAGTTAGAAAGCATTTTTAAGTGATTATTATTTGATAGATGCTATGCTAAGTACTGGGGACAAAATGAAAAAAGAAAAAAAAGAAAAAGGAACAAATAGAAAAGGAACTCATGGTCTAATGGAGAAGAAACCAAGCAAATGACTATGTACAAATAAGAAATATAGTCAATTGGAGACAATCTGAGGGAAGTCACTAACATTAAGGAGAAAAAATCTTTGGGCAGAAAGTGGAACTTTTAGTTGAGATTTGAAGGAAGTCAGGAGGCAGAGTTGAGGAAAAAGGGAATTGTAGGCATGGAGGATGAAAGTTAAAACGCCCAAAGTAGGGAGGAGTTCAGAACACCAAGATGGCTAGTGTCATTGGATCACGGATTATATGGGGAAGGGAATAAGAAGACTGGAAAGGCCAAAAATGACCAGGTTATAAAGAAGCTTAACAGCCAAACAGAAGATTGTATATTTGACCCTGGGGGTGAAAAGGAGCTCACTGGAGTTTATTGAAGATGGTTAGGTGACATGATCAGAACCCGCAATTATTTTTTTATTCAGGAAACGTTCTCTAATTTTCTAAAAGTGCTTTGTCATGTCTTTTGTAATTAAAATGAATTTAAATAAAATTTTTTGAGAATTTTGATATGCATTTGGCAGCATTCTCAAAGCATAAACTGGGAGTTCCATTGTAGTCTCTGAAATTCTTTTCAAGGGATCCACAAAGTCAAAACTATTTCAAGGTAATACTATGTTTTATTTCCTAATATAATAAATATAGATAGAAATAACATACAAAACAAAAGTTCTTTGCCAGGGTGCAGGGGAGTCCTCAATGATTTTTAAGATTATAAAAAGTCCTGAGACTACAATGTTTGAGATAAGCTGTACTAGAGTACTGTGAATCCATAGCTAGGAATTACTAAATTGATAATCCTGGTTATTTGGTATTTTCAGAGGAAATTCTCTTCCATAGCTCACAAACAGAAATAAACTCATGTTAAATTCCAGGTAGTGTGTGTAAGATTGTGTTGCCTAGCATTTAAAGTTGTGTATTTATACTCCTGTGATTATTACAATTATTATGGCATATGCATTGTTTTTCAGAAAAAAGGGGAAAAAAAGAAATGTGATGATCAGGAAGAATACTAAAAGTGAAATAAATAGGATAAAAAGTGAGAAGGTAATAATGAAATAGACATAAGTTTTTTATAGTCATTTAAGTTAATTGAGTCTTGAACTCTTCTGGTCCATGAATATTTCCAGTGAGAATTTTTTTTTCTTCATCCCCCCAGAATTAATGAGAAAATTACCTGCGTTGGAGTCATCCACAATTCTATAGTCAAAAAAGCAATAGGCATTTACTATGTGCTGGGATCATTGTTAAATGATAAAGAATTAGGGAGATGTCATACAAAAAACTCTACATAGATACATGTCTATACCTATCTATCTGGATAAAGATCTAGATGTAAAGGTAAAGATATATAATATTACATTATATATAATAATATACAGGTATTTATATATCTTGATATAGACAGATATTAATACAGAGATGCAGCACCATACCTGGTACATTTGATATTTTAATTTGATTATCTATATCAGAAATAATAGTAATAACTAATATTTATATAGTGCTTACTATGAGCCAGGCTCTGGGCTAAGTACTTTACAATTATTATCTCATTTGACCCTCACAATAACTCTGGCAGGTAGATGCTATTATTATCCCAATTTTACAGATGAGAAAACTGAGGCAGACAGACCTCAAGTAAATTTCCCATGCTTCCAGAACTAGGAAGTTTCTGTATGTTTTGATTCTGAAATATTCTTGACTTCAGCCCCAGTACTCTGTCTAGTCTGCCATTAAATGTCAAATATACAAACATTATAAATAAGTGTAAGTATATAACATAAGTATCACTATATTATATTATTTATATGATATAAATAATATAATATAAATATATGAATATGTACATTAATAATTAATATGTGCACATGTGGTATCTGAGTATATATAAATACCCCTATGTTTTTAGGCATATACACTATATATACAACTATGTATACATATAAATTTACTAATTAAATATAAATAATTAAATATAATTAAATAAAAATTAAACACATGAACACATATCATGTCATATATGTCATACATTACTTGAATATACCTTTTATGTACACATCTATATTATACACCAGTATAATGTTATATGCATATCGTATACACATATTAGATATACATATTTTATAGTATAGACCAGTGATTCCCAAAGTGGGCGCCACTGCCCCCTGGTGGGTGCTGCAGCGATCCAGGGGGACTGGTGATGGCCACAGGTGCATTTATCTTTCCTATTAATTGCTATTAAAATAAAAAAAAATTCATTTTCAGGGGGCTAAGTAATATTTTTTCTGGAAAGGGGGCGGTAGGCCAAAACAGTTTGGGAACCACTGATATAGAGGGTATATTATGATAAATATTCATATTAAGAGATCAGATTGGCTCCTTTGACAGTCAGTGGTTTGAGGTATGAGCTACTCTTGGGTATATATAGAAAAATGTTAATACAGTAAATACTGCTATCCAGAATGGTTGAGGAATAATGAATCAAACACTTTGGTTAATAGAGATTAATCAAAAATGCCACATCATTATAAGGCATTTTAAAATAGAATAAAAGTAAATGCACTGAAATGCAAATTTTCAAAGAGTACAATTTAATCTTAAATTAAGAATTCAGAAAGTATTTAAGGATGTTTTCATTTTTGAACAATAGGTTGCACCATTTCTCTTTCATGTTAGACTGTTCAAATACTCTCTGACAATTCCTACCTGGGTCATTTTGGGTCAATCACTTAATCTTGGGTCTTAATATTTTCATATGGTCCAGATGGCATCCCGTCTCCCTTCAGAGTCCAAAAGTGGTATTATAAAGCATGCTAAATATTCCACCACTGAAATAAGAAGTAGGTTTTGTGCTGTGACACCATGGAAACCATTCTGCCATAAGTATTCCTCATCGTTGTACCCCCTATGTACTCACCTTTAGTTAGAATGACTTACTAAGCATTTTCCATCCCCAAACTTGTGGCTTCCTCATCCAGATAGCCAAGGGGTGTCTGAATGTCCTTTTACGAAGAGGACAGGATATTGGCCATCTTAGATGGGACCAAACTGAATAAAGAAGAGGTCCATTTTCTGTAGCTTATTGTTTAGTTTCTGCTGATTGCATAGACATGTTTTAAAAATAGTAAAGAATATTCCCTTTACTTGTATTTTATCACTTTTTAAAACTATATATATTGAGAGTAGGATGGAAGAGATTAGGAATATAGTTTTTTTGTTTTTGTTTTGTTTTTAAAGATCTTCACCTACTAGCACAATCTTGTTTGTTAGTTGTTCATCTGAATCATACCTGGCTTAACCACTGTTGACTTTGATTGGTTGGTTTCCTTTATTGATATCTACAGGACCTAAAACCTTCTTATTCTTGTTCTCTATTAATCTCAGATTCTGTGCCACCTATCTGAAGGCAGGCAAATATGCTAGGTCACATTTAAGAGTTGCTTTTGAACTCAGAAATTGAAAGTGATGAATTAGATCTAGATTTCAGGTGGAAAAAAACCTTTGAAATGCTAGTTTGAAAAGACAAAAAATTCTACTTAGATGCCAATTCCTGATAACAAAAATGATGTGTGTGTGTGTGTGTGTGTGTGTGTGTGTGTATTTCTTTAAGGTTTTAAGTCTAGGTATATAAAAACAAGACTTTAAAAGTGATCGATAAGAATAATTGTTTGAACATGCTTCCAATTGTCTATATTTGATGCTTTTCTTTCTTGAATTCAACTCCTTCATATGTTATTGAAGTGTTTCGATTGAAGACAAAAATCATGTGAGTCCATCCTAGCTAGAGGAAGTTGTAGTCAGGTATATGGGAAATAAATTAGGGGTACTGTAATTTTTCTTTAATTTGTATTAATATAACTTTCATCTATGGTTCCAAGAAGTGGTATCATGCATGTTGGCTAAAACCATAGTAAACCAATTTGGCAGGTGAGCTAAATTAGGTTAAGGATAATCAATAGAATGTAAAGACTTCCCCAATGCAATGGGCAGAAGAGAACAATTGGTCCCAATGGCCATGCATGTGACTGTAGAAGGTACTGAGACTTGGTCAGACGTCAATGATGCAAAGGCCATCCAGTGCCATCTTGACTTTTGTCATGACACTGGACTTCGTTGATTCTTGGAGAGTTGAGATCAACAACCTTGTACAACTTGACTTTACCTGACTTAAATCCACACACAAGCCAAGAAATTACCCATCATCCACAATTGTACCCCAACATCGTGATGTCATTGATCTTCTTGAAAAAGGAAAGATGAGGGGTAGCTAGATGGCTCAGTCTCACTGTTGAGAGCCAAGCTTAGAGATTGGGAATACTGGGTTCAAATCTTGTCTCAGATACTTCCTAGCAAGTCACTTAATTTCCATTGCATAGGCCTTATTGATCTTCTGTCTTGGAATCAATGCAAAGTATTGATTTTAAGATAGAAGAGAGGGGTTTAAATAAAGGAAGGATGAACGACAACAACAATTTTTTAGTAGGATGTAGGGTGGAAGGGAGAGAAAAAATATTTCTGTAAAGTAAAAAAAAACACTTTAATTTAAAATAAAGATTTATAGAATTGTTGGTGGCAACTGAAAGGCAAAGAGACTTATCCACAGCCACAGTGTTAGTGTATATCCTACAGGGGGTTCAAACTCAGAGTTTATTAAATCTAAACCTCTCTCTATTATTATGCTCTCTCTGTGATGATTCAAATATTCAATAAAGCACAAAGATTAGGAAGGATTATTTTGCTACAATATAAAGTACAAAGTATATCACTTCATTATCCTTACATGGAGTGAATGCTTAACAATGTTTGTGCCATGGACTCCTCTGGCAATCTGATGAAGGCTTCTCAGAATTGTGTTTTTACATAAGATAAAATTCTTTAGATTTCCAAGGAAACAGATTCTATTGACATACATTTATTAAAATATTTTTAAAAAGAGGTCCATGGATCCAAGTTGAGAATTTCTGTTAAAGAGGATAGGAACTGAACCTGCAATTTCTTTGGTTATAGGAACTCCCATGTAAGGAAATTCTCTCCATTACAGATCAGTACCTTCTTTGCAAAGAAAAAAAATAATCTTACTTTTTTACAGATGAGGATGTGAAGCAAAGAGGATCAAGTTATTTGACCATGGTTTCAAGTCATGAAGTGTCTGACGTCATATTTGAACTCAGATCTTCCTAATTCCAGGCCTCACACACCATCTACTATGCCATCTAGCTGTCCCATCAGTTGCATAATGGTTATTGAATAGTTAGCTGCCTCCATCATTTCTGTATGGTTGAAGGGAAATATGAATTAATATCTTAATTATTTCAAAGAATATTCATGTTTGAAACTTCTTGCTTAAAATTCTATTGAATGAAAAATGAAAATTAATGAATCATTCTTAAATATAAAGTTTTGTGTCTTAATATAGATTTGATTTTTATAAAGTTTCCATGCACCACTGAGAAAAAGGTATATTTCTTTCTTTTTCTGCATGGAAAAAGTAGAAAGACAAAAACAAAAGCAGTTCAAGAAAATCAGGAAAAATTAGGAAAAATAAAAATAATGCAAGAAAATCAAGAAAATAATGAAATAAAAATCAACCAGTTGGGAAAAGATATATAAAAACTCACTGAAGAAAATTATTAATTATTAATTAGAATTGAGTAAAAATAAATCCAAACACTATGCTAAGTGCTAAGATACAGAGAGGAAAATAAGACAGTTCCTGCTATTGAGGAGCTCATAGTCTAACGGAGGAGATGATACATATAGAAAGTTTTGGCTGCAAGTTGAATGAAAGAGTCTGATGGTGGATATTTAGGGTACAGCAGCAAAGCAAATGGCATTGCTCCTTCCTTAATAAATGCTTACTG
This sequence comes from Gracilinanus agilis, assembly GCF_016433145.1. Taxonomy (NCBI): domain Eukaryota; kingdom Metazoa; phylum Chordata; class Mammalia; order Didelphimorphia; family Didelphidae; genus Gracilinanus; species Gracilinanus agilis. Next base: position 53,461,429 of record NC_058134.1, on the reverse strand, counting down.
ACTCAGTTTTGTGTCCCTATTGTTAGAAAAAAAGTTTCCAAAATATCCTAATAAGTTAATTATCCTTAAGCAAATTGCGTTTCAGTCCCCCTTTATGTCTAAGCATTTCTCTAATTTCATTTTATAATGGAATTAATAAAAATCTGACTTGGTAATTATAACTCCATGTCTTATAAAATATTGATTTCACCTATAACAAAGTGAGCTGTGATTTATATGTCAGTCATAAGCCTTTCCTATAGGGAGAGAATATTATCTCTTCAATTTGAATATCCTTTCATATCCCATACCTAAGTAGGCGGTGATAGAAGAACAGGTTTCGAGTTACAGATATGATTTCCCAGTGAGTTGATTTCTTCTTTCTTTCAATTAATGTTCAGTCTTGTTCTCTCTTTAGTCAGATTATTTGAGAAGAAATAAAGAAAATTTCAAATGAACAATAGTATGAAGTGGGAAACTGCACACATGAATGATCTTTTGGGGCAGGGGGGCTTTAGCATAAGGATGCTAAAAAGACAAAAGCTAGATAGTCAATCAACATATGAAAATTTGAGTATGAGAAAAACAAAGCCCCAGAGCTGTGGGTTTTGAAAGTATTGTGGCCAGGAGAACTTCCTTCAGTATGCACCAGGGGTCCCTCCCCTCTTACTTCCTGGTGTGGGATTGGTCTTGAATTGGATCAATCCCATGCTAGGGAGGGTCAATGCCCCCTACTTCCAGGCACGGGATTGGTCTATATAAGGACCGGTCCCGCACCTAGGAGGGATATTTGAATCTGAGAAGATTCAGGGTTTAGAGGGGTTAGTTGATTTCAGGCAGGAGAAACTCCAAGGTTTGTGTTTTTTTTTTAAATTAACTAATTAATTAATTGATTAATTTTTATTAAAATTTGTCAGATCTAAGACAAAGAGTTTGCTTTTTTCCTTATTCAGAGCCATCAGGGAATGGACTAATTGTCATAGTAATATTATGTGGACCATAATTTTCTTTTTTTTTTATTTTTAAAGGAAAGAATTATTGTTGTTCAGTCATTTCAGTAATGTCTGACTCTTGGTGACCCCATTTGGGGTTTTCTTTGCAAAGACACAGGAGTGGTTTGTCATTTCTTTCTCTAAATATTTTTCCAGATGAGGAAACAAAGGCAAAAAGGGAGTGACTTGCCCAGAGTGACACAGCAAGTAAGCATCTGAGGCTGAATTTGAACTCAGGAGGATGAGTGAGTCTTCCTGACTCCATCCACTGTGGTACCTTGATAGCCACCCCCACCCCTCAAACTTGGTGTGATTTAAAAATCTTGAAAGAAGAAACTGTGCTGGGTACAATGAACTTTGGGTATTCCATTTATTTAGTATCTCTAATCACCAATATAGGAAATTGATGGTATAGTGGATAGAGTACTGGCCCTGGAGTCAGGAGGATTCTTCTTCTGGAGTTCAAATTTGGCCTCCCTCATGTCCTAGCTGTATGACCCCAAGCTAATTACTTTCCTCTATTTTCCTCATCTATCAAATGAGCTGAAGAAGGAAACAGCAAACCACTCTCCTGTCTTTTCCAAGAAAATCCCAAATGGAGTCATGAAGAGGTAGACATGATGGAAACAACTCAATAACAACCCAACAATTTGGAGAAATTTCTGAGACGTTACAAAGGCTTTTATTTGTTAAACACAATGCAAAGATGTCACCATGAAGAAAATTTTCAGTGTAGACACATAAGACTGGAGAGCAGACCCCAAGCCAAAGTTGAAGTGACCCTGGTGGTGATGTTATTTCAAGTGATATTTATTAGACACTTATTGTGTGCAAGAAGCATATGGAAAGTTCCTTGTCCAACACCTCTCTCCTCTCAAATAGCTCTCCCATCCATATGCCTTAAAGCTTCCCACCCACCTGATGGGAGAGCCTCCTCCAGGAGCATCACTGCAGAGCTGGAGAGCAAACATTTCTACCAGCATCTTGACAGCAAGAATCGTCTCCCCAAACTAATTGGAGTAAGTGGTTCTGTGGGTTGAGGGCACAGAGAGCTAAAAATAGCTTAGCAATGACAGACTGGTTCTGTTGGCAGAAACTCAACTCTGGCATTTGGTGAAATCTCAGTGCATGTAAGGGTTGCAATGTGGATGCAACGAGAGCACAATTATAGAAATGTTAATTAATTACTTGATTTATCTAGCAAGTAATGAAGGTCTAAGTCACGTTTGAGGGAGGGTACCATGAGGGGGTTCTTTTGAGCTGTGTCCAGAGATATGCTCAGAAGGCCTTTCGAATTTCACTACTTTTAAAAAAATAAAAGAATTTTTTTTTTGGACAAAAGCTGTGATTTCATTGGTAAAGGCAATCCTGGTGAGAGCACTCCTTTATCAATTCAGTTTAGATACCACTCATGAATTTCATACAAAAGAAAATGAGATATTTTCTTCAGGACAGTTAATATAGTTCACATTATAAATATTTAACTATAATAACCAAAATCAAAACCAAGTAATGTTTATATGAAAGCAGTTAACAATAAAGAAAACATTGCAGAAAGTTGATAGTATAGTTATAATATGTTTTTTAAAAATACAGAATCCTTATATAAAATTATAGTACAAATATTTATTGAATGATTCATTGGTTGAAAGAGGCTGGGATTGGAAGGAAGTCTTGAGTATTCAGATCCCATCTACTTCCTGACCCTGAGCATGTTCGTTAGCTTTTAACAGCAGGCATTCTTAACCTTTGTCTGCTAATGCATATGGTACCTTCTTTTAGAACCATTTTTTAAATTTTAATTGAAGGAAATATTATATTTCAATTAGATATTAGTGAAAATAAAGTTGTATTTTCCCTCATCTAAGTTTAGAGTCCCCTTGAAATCTATCTTAGGAGGAATGGAAGGGTTCACTGATTCTGGGTAGATTCTTGATTTCATGTGCTTCCTTGCTATTTTTTAGGATTTCTCTATAAAGTCATAGAAAGGTTGCAGTCTACACTGGTAGAAGGAGTTCACACAGTAGGAGTTACATCCTGCTGTCTTATGTATCTAAGTGATCTGAGCAAGTTAGTGCAGTACTAACAAATAAAAAATGGGTAAAGTGTCTTCATTGGAATCTCAAATGGAAAAGCAAAGAAGAGAGAGGAAAAAAAATACCCATTGGGATGATTTAAAACTAGAAATGGGAATTCTAACAAATTTACCAGGGGGGAAAAAGACATAAGAGAGAAAATAGGCCATTTAATAAATGAAGAGGAACATGAAATTAATGATAAATTTAAATTACTTGGATAATGAGCTAATTTTCTAAATCTAGCCATAACAGGAAAATAAAGAGAAAGTTGATTTAACCAATTGGGAATTAATAAAGGGCTTATGGAAATGACAGTAGTCTAGGAGTAAGAGAGAGAGTACATAGGACATACAGTATGCAAACTGCCTCCTACCAATCGCAACTGCCCTCTTCTTGGTTACTGGCTACCAGTAAATGATCTCACAACTGCCAAAAATAGTTTTTTTTTAATTGTTCTTAATCGTTTTTATACTGTTGACCATTCCCTTTCTTCTGTATACTCTCTCCTTTTTAGATTTTCACGATGATGTTTTTCTCCTAGTTTTCCTCCTACCTGTCTGTTCCTTCTTCTCCTTTCATAGATCATCTTCTATGACCTACCACCTCATTGTAGTTGTATTCTAAAGATCTGTCTTATGGCCTCTCTTTTCCTTTCTATGGATGTTCTCTCTTGTTGACCTCATTAACTCTCAGAAGACTCCAAGATCTGTTTATTCCATCGAAGTTTCTTTCCTGTGTTTCAGTCCCACAATACCAATTGGATATTCCCAAAGCATCTCAGATTTAGCACATTTAATGCAGAACCCATTATCTTCCCCTCCCTTAACCCTTGCTTCTACCTAAGTATCCTGTATTGAAGATTCAATCATATTTCTAGTCTCCCAGGCTTACAACCTCAGAGTCTGATTTTTCTTCTCCCTAACCCCTAATTTCCAAATTATATGGCAAGTCCTAGGTTTTCTATTACTACCTCTTTTCCATTCATCTCTTTCTCTCCACTCACTTGATTACCACCCAAGATTTGGTCTTAGTTCATTCTCACCTGGATTGTTGCTATGGACCCTTTTTTTTTAAATCCCTTATCTTTCGTATTAGAATTAATACTGTGTAATGGTTCCAAGGCAGAAGAGTGTCAAGAACTGGGCAATGGACATTAAGTGACTTGCCCAGGGTCACACAGCTAGCAAGTGTCTGAGGTCAGATTGGACCCTAGGACTTCCCATCTCTAGGTCTGGATCTCATGCAACAGAGCCACCTAACTACCCTTGTATTATTTCATTTTCATTTTTATTTTTTTGAACAACAAAAATATTTACCCCTTTATTTCTCTTGAAAATTCTACTAGTTTATCCTTTGAGGACAATCAGCTAGTCTAACCTCTCTTTTGTCCTTATTATTTTAAAAGGGATATATGTGCATCTTTAGTACATAGAAGATAATGAATTAAAGAATATGATAACCATTTTTAATATAATTAAATATATTTAATATCTCTAATATATAGGATCTCATTAATGTGGATCTTCTGACGACGTAGGATTTACTCTTCCTGTTTTAGTAAATAGTCTTGGACAGCATGTGAGGCCATATCAGTTCATTCCCTCTGGTAAACCGAGTGATGAACCTCTATGAAAATACCAAGGCTGGCTCTTATTTGACAGACATCTTATTTATCAGTGGGTATGAGCTTGGGACCTTTCCAGTTTGGTTGTAAATGTCAGAGTCTATGCTTGAATTACATATTTTCAGAATCCTAGGGTGACCGCCACACCTCAGGGAAGCATCATCATAAGATGTTAGTAGAACTTTTTAGAAAATAGAATAAAATCCTAACTTGTTTTTTGGTACCAGAATGTTATATATTGTTCCCTTTTATTTTTGAATCATAACTAATTCTGAAATACCTAGCAAAATTGATTAAAGAAAAACATGGGGCAAAAAAATACCTAAAATAATTAACCCCATCTGCTGAGAGGGAGGAAGTGGGGAGTAGGGAATACAATTCAATGCAAACAACATATTTTAAAAGTCTAATATGTGCTGGGGATGGTGCTAAATACTGGCACTACAAATTTTAAAAGGAAATGTCACTTCTCTAAAGGAGGAAAGACCATATACATAAAGAAGCTGAAGAGATATAGAGAAAGTACCCAGACTGGGTGCATAATGATGGTTATTATTTGTTGTTCAGTTGTTTCCAACTCTTCCTGACTCCATTTAGGTGAAGATAATGGGCTGGTTTGCCATTTCTATTTCCAGTTTATTTTTGCAGATGAGAAAGCTGATGCAAATAGGGTAAAGTGTCTTTTCCAGGGTCACACAACTAGTAAATGTCTGAGAGTGAATTTGAATGTTAGAAAATTAGTCTTCCTGACTCCATCCTTTTCTACCCTACCTACTACACCACTCAGTTACTAGATAATGGTAGAATAGAATCCAAAGAAAGAAGTTGATGAGAATAAATGGTTAACTGGAATTCTGAGCTACCTTCTTTTTTATCATTAAATTTTATTTCTTATCTCTAACATATGTAATATAACAATATAATACATATAATTTGTCATATTTAATATATTATAACTACAATATTATGTATAATAAATGTATAATTTACAGTTTTTCAAATTTACAAAATTATAAATTTACATATTTACAAAATAATATAATATACAAATTTATATCGAGTCTTTGGGAAGACTTGTTTGTTCCAATCTTCCAATCAGAAGGGCAGAAAGGGTTCTTGATAGGTATGAGTATCAGTGCTAAAGAATCATCAAAGAAGGATGAGTTTCTTTATTGACTTTTTCCTGGAAGAGTATGTTTTATTATCTGCTCTCCTCTAGGCCACCAGACCCACTCCTAGCTCAGCCCTCACAATAATTACCTGAGTAAGGAAATCATTGTAGAGATAAGGTATTAACTCCCTCACTACTGCCAGCAATAACTGACTAACTACCTAAAGGGAGAAAATTCTGAGATTCCTGGGAAGGGTAGCATCCCCAGGATCACTTATACTATTTCTAGATTAAGTGATTTTCCCAAGGCTACATAGTTAGTAACTGTCAAAGAAGGGATTTAACCCAAAGTCTTGTGGCTCCAGTTTCCCTCTTTTTTTGATGCTCCTTGCTGCATCTAAGGGAAGATGCCATGGTGGTTTTAACAGTAGTCTAGTTTAAAGGGAACACGAAGGAAGAATGATTGCCAAAAGTCTCATTAAAGAAAATTCCAGAATTCAGCCATCATTAAGTTCTGGTCAAAGCTTGCTACTGGTTTGTCTTGATGATACCCTTTCTCAATGCTGTTTCATATTATTACATATTTTCCTATATGTAATTAAATGCTCAATTTATCTATGTAAATATACCTATTCTATATGTATGCCCATCTCTTTAGTGGTACTGTAATCTCTTTAAGGATATCACCCACGGTTGTCTATTAATATGCCATCATGCCTAATATTTTTTTAAAAAGCTCTATAAATGCATGCTTTTGCTATAATATAAAACCAAATGTGGTATAGTGTCCACTCCCCAATTAAAAATTTGACAACATAATAAAACCAGTATTTAAGTGGAGATGAAAGATATCATTGTTAAATCTTGAGAAAGGAGGAACGGTGGGTGGAAAGGGAAGCATGTCAAGAATTGGTAGCAAATAGGGAGAAAAAAATACAGACAGAAAACATCAAAATGAGATGTAACTTGGAACCATCACTTGAAGCTGTGCAATTGATTATTCGAGGGAAATTTTGGAAATAATTTTACCTAAACAGGAGTAAAAGGGCTCAGGCTGCTTTGAGGTGCTCGAAGTATTGATTGGCCATGAAATGGAAAGTAACAATCCCTCCATCTCTTGCTTTTTCTTGACTGGAGAACATTAAGTTCAATGTTAGTCAACTCGTTAATAAAATTGTAGAAAGATTTGAGGAGCACTTAGGCAAGAGGACCAAAGTGGTTAAAGGAGAGAAAGATTGATTTATAAAAAAGAAGGGGGAACTAAATCTATAGCTCTTGGCCAATAATGATAATTTGGACTGCATCTTCCATTTAAGAGACAAAATACGTGATGAAAGAGATTATGTAATGCTTGTGATTGTATCTCTCATATACTATATATGAAATTAATGTGCTCTTGTTATTGAATACATAAATCATTTTATAAAAATCCCTTTGTTAATGACTATTTTGCATCAATTTATTTGTATTTGGTTCAAATTGCTTGACAGACAATATATTTTGCTTTGCATTCCTGCTTGGATTGGCTAAACAGACATTGAATGAATAAAATATTCATCAATCAGGCAACAGACCTTTATTAAGTGCCTACTATGTGCACTTCATTTGTGTAAATAATCAGTGAATTAAAAGATATAAATCCATTTTGGTGTGTGAATGAGTATTAACAAGGGAGTGGGGTCAAGAAAGACCTTATTCAGAAAACAACATGAATGGGGAGGCCAGTTTAACTAGAAAATAGAATGAGAAGGGAGATAAGTGGTAATGCAGACTTATAAAAGGATAGAACTATATTAGAAAGTGCCAAACAGAGGAGCTTGTAAATTTAAATGAAGCATAGACTATATGAGGGAGACGACAGCCTACATAGTTTGGCCTTATTATTTTGCATTAAAATTATTAATACATTATACTTCACACCCTTTGTGATATCATCGAGACAATCAACTGTGAAGGAAATTGGAAGGTGGATAACAATCTGAGCTAGCACTTAAGACCAAGAAGCTTTTTACTCCCATGAATATGTCAGCTTACTTACTGTTTGATTCAACTCAACGAGCATTTTTGAAGCATCTATTGTGAGCACAGCTGTTTTTATATCATTGCTGCAATAAAATGATTGCCTTTTAACATTGTTTTGTCTAATACGTTTTTACAGAATAGTGTCATGTGGGAGTATTTCTAATTTAGGAAATATGATTTAGAAACTAATTTACAGACTAAAAATGGATGACCTTGAACTTTAGGATAAAGAGTTTGGCTTTGATTCAATAGAGAATGTACCATTTGAAGGTTTGGAGCCATTGAATGGATGCCATAAGAGTCGGGCATTAAGTGGGTCACCCTTGTAAGTTTTCTTGGTAGAATGAATTAGAGAAGGGAGACCCTAGAAGGGATACAGCTGGTTAGAAGCTTATGGAAGCAGGCCAGATCAGAGATAATGAAGACCTGAACTAGGGTAGGGGCGATGTGGACCACTGGGTGAATGTCAAAGCTATTGCCACTTGGGTGGCAGAATGAGAAAGGGATGAGTCAAAGATGACAAAGGTGTGAGTGGCTGAGAGGATGATGGTTTCCTTTAGGTAAATTATTTAAAATCTATAGAAAAAAATTTTACTTCAATAAATCTCAAATCTAGTCCTCAAGTCATAAAGGAGTTGTAGAGACAAAACATTCTGATAAGGTCCTAGAGCCTGTGAAGGGTTAACATGGGAGCCAAGAGAAGGAGGTCCCTAAGGAAAGGAGAGGACTTCAGATTTAGACATGTGGAGCTTTGATGGAAGTGTGTTAACGGTTAAGGCATTTGCCACTCAGTGACTCTGTCTTGTCTGAAACTGGGGATGGTGGCAGAAATGGAGTTTTTGTCAAGACCAGAGACGAGGCTGAATTTTTTGAAGTCATATTTTGAATAAGGACCATTACACCACTAGTTAATCACATACATTTTGTTTGAAAGAAATAATTTGGCCTCAGAGAGAACCTGCAACTTGAAAGGGCCAGGAAGAAAAATGTAATAATTTCAGACAAAGTAGACAGCTCTATTTGAGAGTTTTTAATTAAAACAAAAATGTAGGCTAGTGAAATTTATGAAAGCTTGATTAGGTTGAAAAACACACAAACACACAATATATATCAGCAGTTATAAATGACCCATATCTAACCTGATGCAGGGTTTGGGGGGAGAACAGCTGTTCTCCCCAGCTGAATCAAGACACAGAGGAATAGCAAACATGGTGAAATGTCCTTATTATGGGATTGAATTTTATTGACAGACTTTCAGGGAGAGGTAACTGAAGGCATGACCTTCAATCTAATCCAACTCTAGGATTGGTTTTGCCAATTGCCTTACCCCTCTATATATCTAAATTCATTTAGGGAATATAGCTCTCTGCCCCCAATTATTTTCTACAACTCAGAAACAGACACTCTTTTTTTGGAGATCTGCTGGCTTCTTGTGCTCTAAGATTACTTTTCAAGTACTCTATATGTATCTTGCATATGCCTTTTTATTTATCTATTATGTCCTCTAGTTTGAACATAAGCTCTTTGCATGCAGGAGCTGCTGCTTCTTCTTCTTCTTCTTCTTTTTTTTTTTTTTGCCTTTCTACAGAACCTTCCCCAATGCTTACCACATAATAGGTGCTTAATAAATGCCTAGCAAATGATAGTCTTACACTATTAACAATAATAACAACAAAAACTAGCATTTATGAAGCATTTTAAGAGTGGAAAAGGGCTTTTCAGATTTTATGTTCTGGTGACAAACATAGCAAATCTATTCCCCCCTTTTTTCCCTTCTTAACCCTAACTTCCTGTCTTAGTAGTAATTCTAAGACAGAAAGACAAGGTTTAGGCAAACAGGGTTAGGTGATTGCCAAAAGTCACGCAGTGAGGAAATGTATGAGGCTACATTTGAAGCTCCATCTTTCTGACTCTGGTGCTCTGTTCCCTGAACCACTGAACTGACCCTCTTATCTGAAATCTTCCCTCCTTCCTTCTCTTCACTGAACCACATCTTGCCCATCTTTAAGTCTCCCCTCTTCTAAACTCTGTTAGTTATCATTATCTATATAACTCATTTGGAATATGTTTATATACAGCCAGCCCTTAAATTGTCATTATTTTTGTTAATTTAATTTTTTGAGGTTCTGGAAGTTCATTTAAAATTATTTATTTAATAATTTTTTCTTTTTAAGTTTTGTGTTCCAAATTCTCTTCTCCTTCCTGCCTTATCCCTGTCTACTGAGAAAGCAACAATATGTTACCAATTATACATGAAGAATCATGCAATATTTATTTTCATATAATACATATTACAAAAAAATGAAAAAGTATGAAAATTATGATCTAGTTTATATTCTGAGCTCACCAGTTCTCTTTGTGGAGGTGGATGGCACTTTTTCAACATGAGTTCTTTGGATTTGTCTTGAATAATTTTTATTAGAATAGCCAAGTCTTTACAACATGCACAATGATCTAGTTCTTCTCATTTTCTTTTCCATCAGTCCATATAGATCTTGTCTAACATGTTCTTCTGAAACCACTCCCCTCATTACTTTTTATAGCACGAGAGCATTCCATCACGATCTTGTGCCCTCACTTATTCAGCCATTTCTCAGTTGAAGAACATCCCCTTGATTTCCAATTATTTGCCACTATAAAAAAAGAGTTCCTATGAATATTTTTGTACAAGTGGGTCTTTCTCCTTTTAGTCTGGGCTCTGGAATACAGACCCGGTACTTCTGGATCAAAGGAAATGCACAGTTTTATACCCTTTTTGGTATAGTTCCAAATTATTCTGCTGAATGGTTGGACCAACTCACTTCCCATACTCATTAGTGTACCTATTTTCCCTCATCCCCTTCAGTATTTATTTCTGATACGTGGTACTTCATAGTTATTTCAATATGCACTTCTCTAATCAGTAGTAATTTAGATAATTTTTCATATGACTAGAGAGAGCTTTGATTTCTTCTGAAAATTGCCTGTTCATATAATTTTGAACTATATCACCAATTTGCCAATTGGTGAATAACTCTTTTTAAGCATTTTATTTGATTATACATTTGAGAAATAAAGTATCAGGAAAAAAACTTGCTATAAAATTGTTGATATTATTTCATTGTCAATGGTACCTTTTAGTAAAATGTATTTCCCTGATGAGATTATTATTGTTACGCTTATCTTTTTTAACTTCAGGGGTAACATATTAGATTCAGCTTTAGCCCTTTATTTTAGCTTGTATATGTCTTTCTCTTTTAAAAGTGTCTCTTGTAAAAAATATATCATTGAATTAATTTCTAATCTATTCTACTCTATTCTTCTATTTTATGAGTGAGTTCATCCCATTCATCTTCACAGTTAAGAATACTATGTTTTTCCTATCTCATTTCTTCTGTTTATTATCTCCTTTTTATTTTGTCTCTCTTCAAAAAGGTATTTTGTTTCTTATCACTGCCTTTCTTAATTCACCCTCCCTTTCATCATTTCCTTTCCTTCCACATTATTTTTTTACTTTTGCCTTCCTATTTCACTATTGAGTATAATAGGTTTCTATATACAACTCAGGGTATAACTATATATTTTTCCTTTTTGAAGCACTTCTATGAGAGCAAGATTTAACTATTTCCTCCCTCTCCCTATCCTCCTCTCAAATGTAAAATCTCTTCTTTATGTACCTCTTTTATGTGAGAAAAAATTCCCCATTCCACCTCTTCCTTCCCCTTAACCCAAATATATCCCTCTTTCTTCCTCTTTTGTTTTTTTGGAGATCATTACAAGATAATCAACTCAAATCCATGCCTTCTGTCTGTGTAAACTTCTTTTAACTGCCCTAATAATAAAATTCTTAGGAATTACAGGAATTATCATCCTATATAAACAATCTAAACTTACTGAGTCTCTTATGATTTCTCTTGCATGTTTACCTTTATATGGTTTCCTTGAGTTGTTTGAACATCAAATTTTTTTATACAGTTCTGTTTTTTTCATCAGAGATGCTTGAAAGTCTTCTATTTAATTAAATGGCCATTTCCTCCTGAAGCATTATACTTATTTGGCTGGGTAGGTAATCCTTGGTTTTAATCCTTTCTTCTTCACATTCCAGAATATCACATTTTAAGCCATTTGTTCTTTTAATGTGACAGCCACTAAAACTTGTGTGACCTGACTGTGAATCTATGATTTTTGAATTGTTTCTTTATGACTGCTTGAAATAATTTATTCTTCATGTGGGAGCTCTGGAGTTTGGGTATAATATTACTGAGAGTTTTCATTTTGGGACCTCTTAGAATGTGATTAGTAGTCTTCTTCAATTTCTATTTTCTTTGATAATTTCTAGAAATATGATGCCTACATTCTTTCTTTGATCTTAGACTTCAAGTTGTCTAGCCATTCTTAAACTATCTCTCCTTGATCTATTTTTCAGGTCAGTTATTTTTTCCAATGAAATAGTTGACATTTTCTTCTGTTTTTTCCCCTCTTTTTGACTATGTTTATTATTTTTTAATTTTTTTTATTGAGTCATTACTTTCCATTTTCCTAATTCTAGTTTTAAAGAAATTATTCCGTGAGCTTTTGTGCTTCTTTTTATATTTGTCCATTTTTACTTTTTAAAAAGTTCCTTTCTTCTCTAAATTTCTGTGCCTCTTTTACTATTAGGCTAATTATGTTTTATAAGCTGTGATTTTCTTCAACACATTTCTGTGCTTATTTTACCAAACTCTTAATTTTCTTTTCATAATTTTCTTGCATCACACATTAGTTTTCCCAATTTTTTCTCTACCACTTATCTCTTTCATTAATTCATTCAGAGTTAACCATCATATTTATTAATGTTACTGTGTACAACATTCTTCTGGTTCTGCTCACTTCACTATCACTTCATATAAGTCCTTTTGGTGTTTTTTGTGATTGTCTAGTTTATCATTTCTTATATGGCAATAGTATTTCATCATAATCATATGCCACAATTTGTTTAGCCATTCATAATTGATGTATATCCCTTCAGTTTCCCTTTCTTTGGTTCCACAAAAAGAGCTATTTTAAGGCCCTTGGAGAGTGGTTCCATGTTCTCTGTAATGATTGTATCAGTTCACAGCTCCACCTACAGTGTATTAGTATCTCAAATTTTCCACATCTCCTCCAACATTTATCATTGCCCTTTTTTGTTAGATTAGGCAGTGCAATGAGTGTGAAGTGGTACCTCATATTTTAATGTATATTTCTCTAATTAATAGTTATTTGGAACATTTTTTTTCTATAACAAAGATAATTTTAATTTCTTCATCTGAGAATTGTCTATTCAGATCCTTTGAACATTTGTCAATTGAGGAATGCTTTGTATTCTTGTACATTCATTTGACTCAACTCTCTATATATTTGAAAAATGAGACCTTTGTTGAAGATACTTACTATACAACTACCCCCCCAGTTTATTATTTCCCTCATTTGTTTGCATTGTTTTTGTTTGTGCAAAACTTCTTAATTTAATGTAGTCAGAGTTTTCTATTTTACATCACATAATATTCTCTGTGTAATAATTGGACAAAATTTCTTCCTTTGTCCATAGATTTGACAGGTAAATTATTCTCTGCTCCTTTAATTTGTTTATGATTTTATTTATTTCTAAATTGTATCCTTTTTGACTTACTTTAACATATGGCATAAGGTATTGGTCTGTACCTAGTTTCTGTCATATTTTTTTTCAATTTTCCCCAGCAAATTTCATCAAGTAGTGAGTTCTTCTTTTAAAAAATTAGATCTTTGGATTTGTCAAAAACTAGATCACTATGGTAATTTATATTATTAGCTTTTTATGATCAATTTCTTTTTTTATTGCTTGTTCATTTTCAAGTCTGTTTTTTACTTTGAACATTATATTAAAGTTGGACTCTATGCACCAAGAAATATGAGCCACTGTCCCAAGCTTCAAGCTTTTTTGTATTGCTGTTTTCAGAATGAATTCTGGGCCATTACAAGTTTTTGTTGTGATCCTTACCAGGATGAGTTCACTGCTCTTCTAGCCTTTATCTTAAAAGGTCTTCTGCTGCACTACAGTCAAAAATTTTCCTTTCTGTCTTGAAACTGTAACAAGGGGCACTATTCCTTTGTGACCCACCAGAAGTACTTTTCCCTGCCCTGGAACAGAGACCAAGACTACTGCTCTCTGGTGACCAAAGAGAAGTACCCCTCTCTACTCTGAAACTGCTACCCAGAATTGTTTATAGGCAATAGAGTTACCAATCAGTGCCAGCTGCATTCAGTGCCACCAAAGGTATCCCTATAATGTCTTTATGATCAGTTTTCTAGCCCCTTTATCATCTCTGTGCTGTGTGCTCTCGAAGCTGCTATTGTTGCTGTTGCTTCTGTTGGGACTATATTTAATGACCACTTAAGTCGTGTTCCTACTGTATGACACCCACCTCCATTTTACAGACCTTGCCTGTGTACTTCCTAAGTTGTTCTAGGCAAGAAAAAAAGTCTTACTCTGAATTTTTGTTGACTTTACTACTTCAAAAATATGGAGGAGAATCTAAAAAGAACTCAGTTCAGTGAACCACCTGATTTTAAATCGTATTTGAGAACCTCACTAAATGGGAAATTCACTTAATTTTTCTATACCTTTGCTACATCATCTATAAAACCGGGGGATGCACACATAAATATTCTTTTGCAAATCTTAAAAGTGCTATATGATTGTTAGTTATTGTCAGTGCCTAGCAGAATGTCTGGAATATAGAAGGAGCTTAATAAATATTTGATTTAGAACTAGAAGGGACATGCAGTCAGCTAGTCCAATTTTCTCATTCTCCAGATGATGAGATGGAGACCCAATCAGGTAAATTTACCTGTTCATTGTCATCTGGGTGATGAATAACAATGCCAGAATTTGACATACATCTCTTTGACTCAGAACTCTTCCTGCCATATCACAGGGTTCTTATATTGTTGTCCTGTATTATTAATCAGTTCATCTATTATTACTTAATTTTTCATGTGCTTATTTTTTGTCCTTCCAATGAGACTCTAAAGCATTGAGGTTCATATTTTATACTCTGTGTTCTTCAGAACACCAACCATGTTAATGTGTACTTACTCATTGTGTGATAAATTTGGATTAATTGAATTTTGTTGCAAACACATTAATATTGTTTTGTATGAGCCAGAAAGGCAAGTGTTCATAGAAAGTTGACTTTTGAGTTATAAAACCTATAATCCAGATTTACTCCTGATACTCATTATTTCTACAACCCCATGGACAAGTTAAGCTCTCAGGGCCTTTGACAATTCTCTAAGACTGTTAGTTGATGTATTGTCTCTATGCTTCTGCACAGAAATTTTTCATGCTAATGAATTCACAGGCCCAGTTCTTCCAGTTCCCCCCAAAAGGAATTACTGGTGGAGATTTGAAATACCCCTTTTTATAGCAAAGATTTTGTTATTATGAAGATTTTCAAATGTATTTGAAATATATGAACATTTTGGCTCTGTTTAAAAAAATCAAATAGTTTGTCTACAAGTTAATGGCTTTACTTTATCAATAGATTTTATAGGATAATATTATTATTTTTTGTGGGGTGGTTGGATGAATATAGAAGCAACCTTAATGCTGGGATTTGGGTTGGAGAACTGTTTGAGTGATAAATTGACATTTAACTCTTCGAAGGTCACTTAACCCCTTAGTACTTTTGGCAACTCTAGGGATTTTTACTTTTAGGAGTTTCCATTTTATCTTAGAATAAGTAGCTAATGAATATTTTTGACTTGAAGATTGACAGAGTCAGATCTATGTTTTAGAAATATTAATTTGACATTTGAGGGAGACAGTTACAGAGAAGTAGGTAAAGGGAATTTCCTAATCTAGTTCTTTTATCTGATCCCTATTTCTATATAAGTATGTGTGTGTGTGTGTGTGTGTGTGTGTGTGTGTGTAAGACTCATCTTCCTGAGTTCAAATCAAGCCTTAAACACTTACTGGCCACATGACCCTGGGCAAGGCACTAATTCTATTTGCCTCAGTTTCCTCACTTGTAAAATAAGCTGGAGA
The DNA here is from genome assembly GCF_016433145.1 of Gracilinanus agilis. NCBI lineage: Eukaryota > Metazoa > Chordata > Mammalia > Didelphimorphia > Didelphidae > Gracilinanus > Gracilinanus agilis. Next base: position 53,445,597 of record NC_058134.1, on the reverse strand, counting down.
AGGAAATGACAAACCAATACCTTTACCAAGAAAACTCTAAATGGGGGGTCACAAAGAGTCACTCAATGAAACAACTGAGTAATAACAAAATATATGTATGTATAATGTGAAATTCAGTCAAAACTTGGTACCCAATGGTTTTGGAAGTCCTCAAATTTAGTTTTCAATGCATTTTGACAAAAAAATAGCCATAGTATTTGAAATTTTCTTTGCAGGAGAACTTGGCTTCGTGATCTTGAGAAGTGTGTTCTCACTCCAGCTAAAACAAAAGATCATGTGTTAGATCAGAAACATTAAGAAAAGCTCAAAACTGAGGAGCTGAAGAAATTTCAAAGGAAGTACCCATAGCTAGTGGCCAGGGAGTTTTCTTCTAATGAGGAGGAGGCAATGGAGGATAGCCCCACTTCATTAATCCAGGAAATAGTGCAAAATGGATGGAAGTGCACAATTTTGTTGAAAAAATATCACTCTAATAAAGCCTTAAGAAAGCAGAATTGTAAATTTGTTAAATGACCAGACAATTTCCTACTTTGGAGGAATTTTGAAATGAAGATAAAACCAAACATCATTGGATAGGTTTCTTGGTGAAGTTTATACATGGTGAATCTTAAGCAGAATTCAATGGTGATAAGAGACAGAAAAGAGAAAGAGGAAGACCTCTAGAAGGGCAATTACTCTCAGATATTATGGAATAGGATTCCTCTTCCAGACAATAGTATTTCACCTCCCCACCATCCCTTTAGAGCATAAACACTTCTCAATGGAGATAAAGTTATGTTAAAATTATTTCATTTAATCAGGTTATTTGTTTAATTTATATCTATGTATTATTAATAATTATTTAGTAAAATTCAACTCCATTAATACATATAATGTCTTAAAGAATCTGGGCTTTCTGGGTGTCTAGAAGGGATTAATTTAATTTACATTATTCTTTATTGAAAAAATTAATTTAGTACTTGACCATTTTGGGACTAAACTTGCCATCTAGAATAAATTAATGATGAGTACCAAGGTACCATTTTATATATATATATATATATATATATGTGTGTGTG